>NC_056745.1:106242220-106337220 GCF_019279795.1 Protopterus annectens | reverse complement strand
CTATTAATGCTTCTAATATCTTTATTTTCTTAGAATTATCAAACGTGTATAATCAAAATAACCAAGCTATAAAAAGATTTACTTATTTATAACAGAAGTCTTTTAATTTTGAAGTGTTATGCTCGAACACCAGCTAGTCTGAAAGATGAATGTAATTGGAGGGTTACATTATGTATAATCAAACTTACTACTAAAAACAAAATAACAAAATAGATTTTGCATAATATTGAAAACCATAAAAATCAAAAGAAAAACTATTTTCATTTCTGATCTTTACACTAAAAACCTCCATAACACTAGTCTAAATAATGGTAGTGTTATGGAAAGTTCTTTTTTTTTAGTTAAGGTGTAGGGTTAGGGTTAAAGGCAGTCTTAGGACTAGGGTTACAATGCATTACCAAGGTGGGTGGAGGAGGTCAGGTGTTAAAAATGAATTCTGGTGGCATTTGTAAATGCAGTTACTCATTATGGATTTATTTGTTGACTTTTTATTTTACGAAAGCATGGCTGACTCTGCTAGCTGACTGTCAGCGCTGGATTCTCAAAGTGAATAACATGGTCAAGTCATTATAAAACGTTTTATGGTGTGGTGCATCACTCATCTCTTAGTTATTGTTGTGATTTTGCTGAGCAAGCTTAAATGGAACATTCTTCTGCCTTTTTGGTCATTATAAAACTAAGAGGGTCTCTAACATCTCATCTTCAGTGAGCTAAAACTTAAAACTTGCAGGAAGACCATTAGCATTTCATGACATGCAACTAAAGTGTTTTATTTATCTCTTTGTTTGTGTATTTATTTATTACTTTTGTTGATCATAGTAGTCCCACTGGGCACAAATGGCCACTTTTCTGCTGAGGCCAGGGGAGAAAAGCTCAAATTGTGTAGTACAAATAAAACTGGTAAAATGGTTACAAAGTAAACTTAGCAACATACACATAAAATACAACAAAATTGTATAGAAATATATATATATATATATATATATATATATATATATATATATATATATATATACAGACAGTTTGCGCACACAATGCATTACACTATCTAAGTAAGTCAGTTGCAGTAAGTAATTTTACAATGAAATACAGAATATGCAGTGATAATTGCTGTGCACAAGAAAGTTCTGCTAATCAATGTGATGAGTACAGTGAATGCAGATCGTGGGTTGTTAAGGTGTCAGTGAAGAGAAAGCAAGTAGCAGTGAATAACTAAAAATATTAATATTCCTCCTAGAGCTTTGCACTTGGAATTTAAGAAAATGTCCAGCTTTCCAGCATGCATGTCAATGGACATTTATGAAAGACTGCTGCAGTTTCTTTCCATTGCTGTGCCTTGCTTGCTTGCTGTCATGTTTGTTTTGTTTTTTATGCTGTGGAGGAGAGGACATTTTGATGGGACAGAGAACCACAGAGATGATCTGGTATTCTGCTTTGGATGCCTATGGAATGTAAGTACAAGGGACACTTCAGCATTTCAGGAAGTCAGGTTTACTTATGAAAGCTTTGGGCACACTCCATTGGATCATTGGCTACATATTGTCACATTTAGTTCCCAAAACATTCTGTAGACATTTTTGCTTCCCAATTATCTGTCATTAGTGGCATATGTTGTGTACTAATCTGTATTTGTAAAATTCAGTAAAGCTGTTTTTGTTCTTCCACATTAATGTGATGCAGAGAAGGGACTTTAAAGTACTTTGAAAGGCTGGTCAAAGATTATATAACATCAACACTTCCTAAAACTGTTGATTAACGCCAGTTTGCACACTGATCTAAACTGATCTAATCGCTACATAGTAGATACTATTTCGCTGGTACTTCACTTATCTCTGGACGACCTGTTAAACAAAAACTGCTATACATGTATGGCTATTCATAGACATGAGCTCTGCCTTCAGCACAGTCATCCCCAGCATCTGATAAAAAAACTGGTTCAACTGGGTATCAGCACCCCACAGTGCAATTGGATACTAGCCTTCCTCACAGATAGTCCCAGACAGTATGCGTTGGCAAACACACCTTGGAGAGCATCATTATGAACACTGGGGTAGCTCAGGTTGTGTCTTGAGCCCCTTGCTGTTCACTTTGCTGACCCATGACTGCATCGTCAGGTACAGTTCAAATCATATAATTAAGACTGCAGACACAACAGTTGTGGGTCTCATCAGCAATGATGACAAAGCAGCCTACCAAGAGGAAATTAACCAACTGATTGTCTGGTGCGTGAATAACAACCAGGCACTGAATGTGAACAAGACCCAGGAGATAATTGTTGACTTCAGAAGAAATCATGGAGTGTATCCTCCACTTACAATCCACAGAGAAACAGTGAAGAGGGTAAAAAGCACCAAGTTCTTAGGGGTACATATCATAGAGGACTTGTCATGGTCCATAAACACAAATTCTATTGTCAAGTGGGCACAGCAACATCTCCATTTTCGGCAAAGAATGAAAAACGCAAATCTTCCACTTCCTGTTTATACAACTTTCTACAGGGGCACTATAGAAAACATCTTGTCAAATGGTCTTTTGGTATGGTATGGAAACTGATCTGCTTCAAGTCAGAAGTCTCTCCAAAGGGTGGTGAAAGCGGCTGAGAAAATTATTACGACCACTCTTTCATCTATTCAGGGCCTATACTTGTCTTGATGTCTCAGCAGAGCCACTAAAATAGTCAGAGACTTCACTCACACCACCCATGGACTGTTTTCCTGGGTCTATATTATGTAATTGAAGAGACACGTCTTCGAATATGTAATAGTTGACACCAAAAGACCAAAACCCTAAAACCACGAATGTCCACGTCCGCAAATATTTTCCTAGGGAAAAATTTTGTGGGACAGTAAACACAACACACGCACTTCAAATCTAATTTAAGTGGGGGACTTCACCCCCCCAACTAAATATACCAACTCCGAGATTGCTCTATGTTGGGGAAAAGGGTAAACCCCGGGAACAGCCAACTGAATTTTTTCCATAGGAAAGAATTTGCGGATGTGGCCATTCGTGGTTTTGAGATTTCAGTCTTTTTTGGTGTTGCTTATTACGTATTCGAAGAAGTGTCTCTTCGATTACGTAATATAGACCCTGTTTTCCTTCCTATTATCTGTCAAGAACTATCACAGTATGCAGTGCAAAACCACCAGATTCAGTAAGAACTTCTTTCCACAGGACATCAGACTACTCAGTTCTACTAAAAACACGTGCGATGATGGCCATCAGGTGTAGCAGATATCTATGTTGATGCGAACTCATATTTTTGTACAGTAACTCAAATGCTAATCTCAGCTCATATTTTGGTGCAATAAACCAACCAATGCAAAACTAGCCTTGTCATGCAATACTGATAACTGTTGGAATTCTGTGCAATAATGTAGTGTTTTAGATTCATAAAATGTTTTGGGTGTTATGTTTGTAATTGTTTGCTGTGATATAGTAATGTCTGTTGTAATGCTTCTTGTGATGTTTTGCACATTGAGTCCGGAAAATGAAATTTCTTTCAGATTGCACTGTTGTGTGAAGTCTGAATGACAATAAAGTTCACCTTGACTTTGACTTTGACATAATTTGCTGGTCAAAGTGAAGTAAGCTGGTAGTGTTTTTACGGGAGTAATGTACAGTGGAATTTCTTATAAATGTCTTGAAATGGTAGACTATCATCAAAGCAGAAGGAAACAGAGTAAAAAAAAATGGAATGTATGTCAGTGAAACTCTTCTAGCGCTTGGTCTCAGAAGCCAACATTTCTTTCTGGTGTTAAGGTCATCTGATTATAGTTGGGTCCTTGTCGAACAGTACTTTAAAAAGTTCTAGTAAAATAAATCCAGGGAGTCTGTTTTTGGTTTCTTTTTAACATATCAAGCAAATATATTACAGGCTATGGAGTGGATACATTTTCAGCTTACCTCTTTACAATACAGATTGAAAATTTTAGTACTAATGAAAAATAAATGATTGCTTCATTTTACTACTAAATCATAAAAATAGCATGCAATGAGAAGAAAAAGGCAGTTCGCATTAATATCTAGTAAGGACATAAAGATAAGTACAAATGATTCAGTGGCTTATGTGCTTTACTTCTAAGGTGCAGAAATGAGGCAGTAACTTTGAAACAGTAAATCTGTAGGCACCAAAGTGAAGCATGACCTTATAACCACAAAAAACACTTCAAAAATGGTTCACATAAGGATTCCAAACCAACACAACTAAATTAATTTTATGAAATATAGAATTTATTGAGTGCTTTCGTCTTCATTAAAGACTTCATCAGAATGATTCAATACACTAAACAGTTCTTTTTTAAATCTCACTGACAGGAAGTGCAAGTACTTTTGATGACATCACTTCGTCATTAAAACAAATCTTCTCACACTCATCAACTTATTAAAGTAACAACACACTCCAAGTAAAAGTAATACATATATATAAAAGCTGTGGTGGTGCAGCGGTAGCATTGTTGCCTCACAGCAAGAGGTTCTCCCGTTCAATTCTCGGCTGGAGCGCCTTCTGTGTGGAGTCTGCATGTTCTCCCCGCGGTTGAGTGTCATTCGAAAGACATGTGTGAATGGGCATGCCTTCATTGAAGGTTGGGCATCGGACTTGCACCTTGGCACCATAAAAATCTACTGCCAGTCATTAGTGGACCAGAGTTCTACTGTGGCGGCCCCTAACTGGGAAAAGCCAAAAGAAGAACAACATATTGTTTTCTAAAACACAACATTTCAAAAGCTTTTGATAAAATCCATAAAGTGCATCATTAATTTAATGACAACATTCCTCTCATCAACTTTTAAATCAAGGTATTGCTTTTAAAATAAAAAAAACAAAAACAAGGTGTACTTGTCATATTAATTCCCAGTATTTAAGTAAAGTCTTCCACTGTCCACCCCTAGGGTTTGGTTCTACTTGTTCTAATACCACCTCTAGGGTTTGGTTCTACTTGTTCTAATATCCAGAAGAAGAATGCACCTTTCTTATATGTTTTTAAGTGCCAATACAATACACATGTTTCTACTTGTTTACTTATCTCGTAGCAGTGCTCATAAACCCTTGCTTTTAGGGCTCTTCTGTCTTCCCAACATAAAATGAGAAACACACCTTACAATAAGTAAGGTGTACCACACCTTTTGACAGACAGTTGAGGTATTTATTAACAGTAATGGGAATGTCAATAGTAGGGAGCTTAATATCAGAGCAGTGTTCCATAACGTTACACTGATGACACATACTGCATTTTTAAGTACCTACTTTATCGTACCTGATGTCTAGTCTTTCTCTATCAACACTGTTTTCGAGAATGTTTTTAATGTTATGTCCCCTTTTATAACTATATAAGAGGGGTTTGGAAAAAAAATTCTGGACTATTGTGCAACCTTAAAAAAATTCCCCAGTATTTTTGAATGATTTTCTGTATTACCACCTTATTATAGTTGTATCTTACTATCAAGGATCTTGTGTAATTTGATTCTGTTTCACGCATAAGATGTTCATCATATTTTAAGTTGATACAATTTTTACTCCACCATTTTGTACCACGAGGGGAGAAAATCTGGTACCCCACCCTTCTTGTATTTCTTTTTTAAAGCTGGTAACCAGATGTTTGGGGATATCCTCTTTCTAAAAACAGCTTAGTCACACATTCTAATTCCTTTACTGAATCATCATAATCGGGTGTCATATATGCAACTTGTACCATTTGACCTTTTACTATTCCTTTTTTCTGATGAAGGGGATCATTTCAATTAAAAATAGATATGAATTGGTAGCATTTTCTTTCCTGTACAAAAACAATTTTAAGTTGTTGCCCCTGGAACCTTGGTCAACTTAACATCCAAGTAATTTACTTCTTGTAATGTGATACTATGTGTAAACTTTAGAAATTCGGTGGTAGCATTTATATATTGGATACATTTATCCAATTCAGCTCTAGTGCCTTTCCATGATACAAAAACATCATCCAAAAAATTGAAAATACACCATATTTCTATAAAAAGGGGAATTAAATACATAACACTTTTCACAGTGTAGTAAAAATAGATTTGCAATGAGAGGTTACAGACTGCTCCTATAGCAACTCCCCTTGTTTGTTTATAATATTCCCCTTCAGAGTAGACTTAGTTGTTGTCCAGAAAAAGTTCCAAACATTCCATATCCATTTTAAGTTCATTTGTGGTTAAAAATCATGTTCAATTAAAATTTCTTTCCACCATTCCATTCCTGTATTGTGAGGAATTACAAAGAACAAATCTTGGATATCTATAGTAATAAACATATATTGTGAAAACTGTCCTTCAATAGGAACTTTGGACAAGAAATCCCAAAAATCTATTAGTATATGATCATATAGACATAATATATATTTTATTTTCCTGTTCATAAACACTTCCAAGGGGAAAGCATTTGATTGTCCAGCAGCTACTATTAGCCTAAGGGATGGAGCTAGTAAATCTCTGTGAATCTTTGGTATCCCAAAGATAGATGGAATAACTGGTCTAGGATTTGTAAGAAATTCAAATAGACTCTTGTCTAGCCCACCTTGTAAAAAAGTTGTCATTCAAAATCAAATCAGTTCTGCTAAAGGTCATGTTAATCTCATGTTTTGAAACTTGCATGTATCTGGAATCACTATTCAGTAGATCCAACATTTTGGCCCTGTAACTTTAAATGTCCATATTAACCACCCAGCTCCCTATTATGCTGTTGCAGACGCAGGTTGTCAAATGCATCTTTGTCAAACTGAAAAGCGCGAAAAGACAAAATAGCGAAGCAGCTTTTCAGCGAATTCTTTCCCTGCGAAAGAATTTGTTTGGCCACTTTCGCTACTTTGCCTTTTCAGCACTGTAGGGTGATCTTGGAGTTGGTATATTTAAGTAGGGAGTGTGGGGGGGGGGTGAAGCCCTCGCATTATGTAATGTTTTATAGTTATTTTTTTCTCGGAACAGAGATTTTTTTTCCCTTGGAAAAAAATTGCTGTTCTGAGGTTTCAACGTTGTAACCTTTCGCTTACATGGGGTTGATTATGTGTCATTCACTTTTCTAAACATGCAATATCATAATATAGACCCTAACCACCCCAACTCCTTTGTTGGGTTTCATAACTCTTATATCTTTGTGTGAGCTCAATTTTTTTAGAATATGTTTTTCATCAATATGTAAATTAAATACATGCTTCCTGTAAGTATTCAAGTAGTGTCTAATGTCACGGTCTACTAACCCTTCAAAGTTAGTGAGTGTAAGATGCAAATGGGGGGGTGATAAAGGAACTCTTTTTCTTTAAATGGTTGGTTAACATTAGGTACTATTGGATTTTCAAAATAGGGTCTATATTAAATCATCGAAGACCCTCACTGATGAACGGCATTTCATCGGAAATGCCATTCATCAAATTCCACTCTTGTGGGGGCTGTGCCCCCCACACCCCTGGCTAATTATATATACCAACTCCCAGATTGCACTACAGTGAGAAAATGGAAGGGCAAATTGTCTGACCTTCATTGTACAGCGATCTCAGTATGAACAGTTTAATGAATGGCATGTTTGATGTAAGTGGACTGAAAATGCCATTTGCTGAACTGCATTTTCGCTGATTTAATACAGACCCTTCAAAATATATTACCAAGCTGACTTTCCTCAAAAATAGCTTTAAGTCAATAAGTACTTCACTGACATCAGTGTTTGCAGTGGGCATGAAAATAAACCTTTTGATAAAAACTGAAAAAAGGGGAGGATTTAATTCTAAGGTATTATAGTTATAGACCTAGACATTGTTGAAGGAATACAATACTCCATCTCTTTTAATGATTTTAGTATCTAAATTTCCCACTCATAGGGTTAACAAGAGGGTTCAATTTCTCTGCCTTCCATTCTGGCCCCTTTATCTGCGAAGTCACGTACCACCTCTGGACTGATGCTAGTATAATTGGGTCATCCTTGCCTGTTCTTTAATCTGTGTAACCTCCTCAAGAGGGAGGAATTAAGGGTCTTGTAGATTAAAGCTAGGCTCATCATCTCTAAGTTCCATGTTTGGCTCAACTTGAACATCATTGTTATCATAAAAATTTCTATAGGGGTTAACCTGTGGGCTATGGGCCAAAATTAAATGGATAAAATGAACTGTTTAGTATACTGAATCATTCTGATAAAGTCTTTAATGAATACAAAAGTGTTCAATAAATTATGTGTTACAGAAAATTAATGCAGTTGTGCTGGTTTGGAATCCTAGCAACCATTTCTGAAGTATTTTTTTTTTTTGTTATTAGTTCCTGCTTCACGTCAGTGCCTACAGATTTTTTGTTGGTTCATAGTACACTGGTTCTGAAGGCTTGATAGCTTCACCATCTTTGGCATTCCAACCTTGGCATTTGGAACATGAAGGGCAACTTTTAGGTTAGCTTCCCAGGTTGATTAACTTATTTTCACAAGATGAACCTGCAACACAGACCACAAGAGAAGGAAACAATTCACCAGGTGGAACAATCAGTTCCACTATTCCTTGCTTTCAGAAACCAACTTTGTTTGTGACTAAAACAAATATTCAGTGTCAAATTTTAGTTTGCCAACCATCAACCTCCACTCAGTCAGGAACTACTATGAGTGGTGTTTTTGTTAATGGCAATGGTCCTCTTCAACAAGTGGTGAGTATGAGTCCTGGCATTGACTGTTACTCTAAATACCAGCACATGGATTTAAATACATGGTTAAATCATGCAGGCATTACTGTTTCTCACCAAGCTGACTCATTTGATTTGTATTGAGGTATGTTGTTTAAACTAAAAAACAAGATTACTAAATACAGGACTATACTGCTGGACAATGTTTTTAAGGAAATGTATTTCCAAACACCAAGTACCTAGGGGTTTAAGAATTTGTAAGTACCAACCAAGATAGAACCGGGGTTGGACTTTCACAAGGAACTACTGGAAATTTTTAATTGTTGTGGTATGGAAATTATGAGAGCTATTATAAAAAACAATGAAAGTTTGTTGTTAACACTGAATGATGAAATTATGAATTTAAATAATGCTATACAATGATCTCCTGTTTACTCTTGATGAACATAGACAACAATACTTTCTTGTTTTTAAAGATGTAGATGAAAAATTAAACAAAATAAAAAAAAACAAAAGTTAGCTAAGCTTGCGAGACACAGGACAGACTAATCTGGTGGTAAAGCTTACCAGCTACCTAAATTTAAAAAGTCTGAAGTTTTAGCCCATCCCCCACAGGTTAAGCACTTTAGAAATTTTATGATAACAACGATATTCAAGTTGAGCCAAACATGGAACTTAGAGACGATGAGCCTGGCTTTAATCTACAAGACCGTTTAGAATTCCCCCCTCTTGAGGAGATCACACAAATTAAAGAACAGGCAAGGAGTGACCCAATTAGACAGCTATCAGACCAGAGGTGGTACATGACCTCACAGAGGAAGGGTCCGGAATCAAAGACAGGGAAACTGAAGCTTTTGTTAACCTACAAGTTGGAATTTGGATACTAAATTATTAAGAGAGACAGAGTAGTGTATTCCTTCATCAATTGCAATGTCTACAACTATAGTACCATAGAATTAAATCCTGCCCACTTTTCACTTTTTGTCAAGGGTTTACGTTCATGCCCACAGCCAACACTGATGCCAGTGAAGTACTTCTTGACTTAAATCTATTTTTGAGGAAAGTCAACTTGGCAATATATTTTGAAAATCCAATGGAACCTAATGTTATCCCACCATTTAAGGAAAAAGAGTCTCTAATCCCCCTTTGAATCCTACACTCACTAACTGTGAAGCGTTAGTCGAGCATGATAATAGGCATTTCTTGAATGCTAACAAGAAGCATGTATTAATTTGCATGCTGATGAAAAACTTATTTTGAAAGAATTGAGCTTGAACAAGAATATAAGAGTTATGAAACCTAACAAGAAGGGTGGAGTAGTTATTATGGACAATTGGTGTTATAGGGTCAAAATGTTGGATCTACTAAATTGTGATTCCAAATATATACAAGTTTTGAAAAATAAAATTAACATGGCCTGTAGGAGAATTAATTTGATTTTGAATGACAACTTTTTACAGGGTCGTCTAGACAAGAGTCTATTTGAATTTCTTACAAATCCTAGACCAGTTATTCACTTTATCTTTGGGATACCAAAGATTCACAAAGATTTACTAGATCCACCCTTAGGCCAATAGTAGCTGCTGCACAATCAAAAACGTATTCCTTGTCATTGTTTGCGAACAGGAAATTAAAATCTATATTATGGCTATATGGTCATATACTAATAGATTCTTGGGACGTCTTGACCAAGGTTCCTAGTGAAGGGCAGTTTTCCCAATGTTTGTTTGTTACTATAGATATCTAAGATTTATTCTGTAAAATTCATCACAATACAAGAATGGAATGGTGTGAAGAAATTTTAATTGAGCATGAATTTTTGATCACAAATGAACCTAAAATAGTTATGGAATGTTTGGAAGCTGTTTTGGATTGTTTTGGACAACTATATCTACTTTGAAAGGTAATATTTTAAGCAAACAAGAGGGGGATTGCTATGGGAGTGGACTGTTTCTCCCTCTTTGCAAACCTGGTTTTACTACACTGGGAAAAGTGTTATGTGTTTTATTCCCCTTTTATACAAACGTGGTGATGTATTTTCATTTTTTGGACAACTTTTTTGTATTTTGGAAAGGTACTAGAGCTGAATTGGATAAATTTATCCAATATATAAATGCTACCACCGAATTTCTAAAGTTACCACATAGTATCACATTACAAGAAGTACATTACTTGGATGTTAAGTTGACCAAGGTTCTAGGGGGCAACAACTTAAAATCATCTTTGTACAGGAAAACAAATTGTACCAATTCATATAAATTTTTAATAGTAACCATGACCTTCATCAGAAAAAAAGGAATAGTAAAGGGTCCAATGTTATAAGTTGTCCATATGACATCCAATTACAATGATTTGGTAAAGGAACTAGAATGTGTGGATAAACTGTTTTTAGAAAGAGGATCCCCCGAACTTCTAGTTACCAACTAGAAAAAAAGAAATACAACCTACTATAACAGCACTGGCAAAAATACACATAAATACACAAAATCATACATGGAGGTTCTAAATAAAAGCCTGCAAAAACATCAGAGACCTCCAAAGCAGACACCCAAACAACCTGCACCTCCCGTTACAAACCAGTCAACATATAAAACACAAAATCAGTGTGCCGCACAATCATAGCCCTTAAGGTGAAATAACATATCTAACACACTAGTAATAGGTGACTCTATAGTCAGGCACACTGACATCCCACTCACTAGGCTGGACAAGCAGAAGGTTACTGTTAGCTGCCTGTCGGGAGCCAGAATCCGCCACATAATGCAAGCACTCAGGTCACTCCAGAACAAGTACAAATATGACTCTGTCATTGTTCACGCTGGTATGAATGACCTGAGACATACCTCCATGGACTACATGAAAAGAGACATGGAAGAGCACTCTGATCATGTAGTCCAGGCTGGTATGACCCTGACCCTAAGTAGCATCCTGCCCTCACCAAGAATGATACCTCAGTATAAAGAAAAAATTATCAATTTCAACAATTGGTTAAGCTTCTGGTGTCATTCAAAGGGGATCCAGTGTCTGTCAGCCTGGAATGACATGCTCGACAAGCCGCGTTGCTTTGCAAGAGACGGCTTACACCTATCTCCTCTAGGCTTTTGAATACTGGCCAAGGCTCTTGCTGCCTCCATAGTGCCTTTTTCTAGGCAAGGCTCAAAAATCAAACCCACCTCCATAAACAGTACAATTAACAAAACACTGAGGGTTATGCTACTCAACGCCAAGAGTTTAAATCTCAAGATGCACGCGCTCGAAGTGCTCCTCAGTATGGTGAAGGTCAACATCTGTGCAGTAACAGAAACCTGGTTCAAGGCTCCAGAGTGCACCCCAGCACTACCAGGCTACAACTCATACCACATGTTTCGGCCACAGAACATGGACCGAAACACAATAGGAAGGGTGTATCCATATTCATCAAGGATACCTACACCTCCAGGTCAGTGGCACAGCATGATACCGCTGAGATTGTCCATGTGCAACTAACATCAGGCAAATCGGCAATGCAAATTGTGGCCTGCTACAGATCACCCTCCATGACCCAGGACCACCACTCCACCTTTCTGGAGACACTGGAAAACATGAAGGTACTACCGAACACCCTGATATTGGGCAATTTCAATTACCCTACCATTAACTTTGAAAACTACTTGAGTACAAACTCCCAGGCCCAGCGCTTCCTGGAATTAATCAACTCAAATGCCCTGGATCAGCTGGTAAACTCCCCTACCAGAGGCGAAAACATATTGGACCTGGTCATTACCAACATGGGCGACAGGTACCGGAGGTCAACCCGTCACTGGTTAGATTAGACCATAAACTAATCACTCTGGATGTCCACACCCCACCACCACCCCCAAATAAGGAAACCACAGTAAAAAACTTTTCTAAAACAAATTTCACCTTACTTAAGACAGAGGTGGTAAGTTTCACAGCCCCCACGCTAAAGGATAGTGGTGCCCAAGATGCAGAAACCTTTACAAATGCACTCTATGAGCACCTGCAAGGATGCATGGATCATGCCATCCTAGCAAAACCAAGACTCACTCCTCTAAGAGAAGGAAACCAGTTTGGTGGACCCTGCCATAAACAGGCTATACAATAGAAGGAGGAAACTAGTTCAGAAAAAAAGCAAATCCCAAGAAGGAAAGACATCCCTGATCAGTATCAGTAAGAAACTAAGGTCCCTCATGAAATCATCCAAGGCTAACTTCAAAAGAAAAATAGCCAAGGATTCAAAAGATAACCACAAAGCCTTCTTTAGCTATGTTAAGAATCTAAGTGGCAACTCGCAGATATGCACTGAACTAGTGCAAAATAGCACAAAATATACTGAACCTACTGATATTGCCAACATCCTGGCAGATAGATTCAGTGCAAACTTCACCCCCCCTCTCACCCCCAAAAGGGCCCGCAACAATACCAGAAAAGTGTAGTGTCTCGGAAATCACAAACGCACAGGTGCAAACAGCCCTTTCAAAAGCCAAAAACACAGCATCAATGGGGCCAGATGGTGTCCCAGGCTGCGTCTTGCACGAACTACAGAACAAACTAACCCCCCACCTAAACACGCTGTTCAACCTCAGCCTCTCCACAAGCTATGTGCCCATAGAATGTCGCACAGCAATGGTTATTCCTCTCCACAAAGGAGGGGCCACAACTGACCCTGGTAACTATCACCCCATAAGCCTTTTTAGCCTGCTCTGCAAGGCTATGGAGCACATCATCATGGAACTCATTAACAAAGACATTGGGAACCTCCAAACACTTGACCCAACCCAGTTCAGCTTTGTTAAGGGCAGATCATGCCTACTAAACTTGGTTGACTTCTTTAAAACAGTCACCAAGGCCATAGACGAGGGAAAGGTGGTTCACACAGCCTACCTTGACCTCGCTAAGACTTTGACACCATTCCGCACTCGGGTATTACAGAAAAACTCACCAGCCTGAATATAAACCCCTACATCAAGAGATGGGTTGCCAACTGACTTACAGACAGAACTCACAGGGTAAGAATAGCAGGCTCTAGGTCCAACTCTAAACCAGTCACAAGTGGTGTCCCGCAAGGCTCGGTCCTGGGACCCCTACTGTTCAGCATATACTTCTCAGAAGTACAGGCAAACACAGAAGGACTATAGCTAACCAAATTCGCCGATGACTGCAAACTGGGATCCATAATTGACTCTCCGGCTGACATGGGCATCCTCCAAAAGGGCCGTACTGAGACAGACACCTGGTGTCAAAGTCATGGCCTCAAGCTAAATGCCAAAAAATGCATAGTCATCCCATTTGGGAAAAACAAAACACCCACGAATTACCACATAGGTGGCAACCCCCTTAATACAGAAGAGGTAATAAGAGATCTAGGGACCCAGGTAGATATTAATCTCTCCTTTGACAATCATATTGCCAAAGTAGTTAGGAAATCCTTCTATGTGGCCCATCTAATTACTAAAGGGTTTGCATCTAGAAATAAAGAGGTTATAGTGCCCCTCTACTCGTCACTCATCAGACCCATCATAGAGTACAATGCCCCATTTGGGATGTACCTCACAAGACACTTCCAACAGCTGGAAAGACCACAAAAGTACCTCACCAAGAGGATTACTGGCCTCAAACATATGTCCTATGCAGCCTGACTGAAAAAACTACGGCTGCACTCAGTGGCATATCTCTTACTCACAGGTGATCTCTGCCTGACTTACAAAGCCATGTCCAACTCAGAATTGATGGGCATGCTCCACCTAAAGAAATCCAAGTCACTGCGAGCCACACGCTCTAGTGAGCTAAACCTTGCCACAACAATAAACAGAACATGCTGGAGGGATAGATCCCTGTCACAGGGACTCCCCATGCTTTGGAACAAAATTCCAAACTACATTAGACAGAGCCCCTCACTAACACTCTTCAAGAGAAACCTTGACGAGTGGATGGTTAACAGAAAATGCACTCCTAGGATCACTTCATTGGCTCTGCTTGACAGAGGATCAGTTAATTAATTAATGGGGCGGTGAAAGTCAACACACTCTGGCTAGGCTTATAAATGCCCTCAGGCAGATAGCCTAGTACCTACCTATGAACCTACAAGAAAGGTGGGGTAATTTTAGGAACCAAATGGAGGAGTGAAAATTGTCCAAACTTAAAATATGACGAATGTGTTATGAACAAAACAGAATCAAATTACCCAAGATCCCACACATTTAGGTACAACCATGATATTATGGAGATACAGAAAATCATTCAAAAACACTGGGGAATTTTTTCATGGTTGCCCAATAGTCCCACAATTTTTTCCAAACCCCTCTTATATAGTTATAATAGGGGACATAACATTAAAAACCTTCTTGAAAACAGTGTTGCAATAGAAAGACTAGCACTTAGGTATGATAAAGTAGGTATTTACAAATGCGGTATGTGCTGCCAGTGTAACTTTATGGCACACCACGCTGATATTAAGCTCCCTACTATTAACATTCCCATTACTCTTAACAAAATACTTCAACTGTCTGTCAAAAGGTGTGGTATACCTTGCTTATTGTAAGGTGTGTTTCTCATTTTATGTTGGGAAGACAGAGCAAGCCCTAAAAGCAGGGGTTTATGAACACGTCTATGAGATAGCTAAACACGTGGAAACAAATGTACTTTATCGGCGCTTAAAAAATGTAAGAAAGGTGCATTCTTCTTCTTAGAACAAGTAAAACCAAACCCTAGGGGTGGTATTAGAACAAGTAGAGCCAAGCCCTGGGGATGGACAGTGGAAAACTTTACTTGAATATTGGAAATTAATATGGCAATTATGCCTTAATGTGAGTCTACCCCCAGGACTTCATTGAGAGCTGTTGCTATGTCCAGTTTTGAAAATGCATGCAGACAAGTTATAACAACCTCTTTTTGCACAGAGATTTTTTTTATAGTAAACAAACAATACTTTTAATTAATAAGTTGATGAGAGGAACATTGTCAATAAAATTAATGCTGCACTTCAATTATTTTATCACGACTTTTAAAATGTAACAAGTTGTGTTTTAGAAAACAAATATACATATTATCTTTACTTGGAATGCGTTATTACTTTAGTAAGTTGATGAGTGTGACAAAATCTGTTTTAATGAGGAAGTGATGTAATCAAATGTACTTGCACTTCCTGTCAGTGAGATTTAAAAATGAACGATTTAGTGTACTGAATCATTCTGAATCATTCTGATGAAGTCTTTAATGAAGACAAAAGCACTCAGTAAATTCTATGTTTCATAAAAGTAACTCAGTTGTGTTGGTTTGGAATCCTTGTGTGAACCATTTCCAAAATATTTTTTTTTTTTTGGTTATAAGGTCCTGCTTCACTTCGATGCTGAAGTCTTTAATGAAGACAAAAGTGCTCAATAATTTCTGTGCTTTGTAAAATTAATGGAGTTGTATTAGTTTGGAATCCTTGTGTGAACCATTTCCAAAGTGTTTTTGTGAACATTGAAACAGTCCATATATTCCTATTACTATGTAACTAAAGCAACTCTTTTAATAGAAACATGAACATGAAATGTGATAAACATTTTCGTATGCCAAGATTTGTCATGATAAACTTATTAACAGTTTACAAAAGGTCCTTGTATCTCCTATTTGCTTTCTTTTTTCCTACATTACCCTCATATATATGTTGGGCTGCAAAACTACCTTATAATTCATTTTTCATTTCATAGGTAACCTAAAACATACATTTTAACAAGTTGGCTCTTTAGGAAAGTTGCATTAGTAGTGTTTAACATGTCATATTACTATCAGTGTGTTTGAAGTTGGACAGCTTTTGTAAATAGCATTTACATAGCACATTGATCATTTCTAGAAACTGAACTTCATTTTCACTGTGTGTGTGTATTTCTGCATGTGTGTGCGTGTGTGTCTCTGTGTATGTGCGCACATGCTAATGTATGCATTTATAATACTGATACTTTTGTTATATTGCAATATTAATATGGTAAGTCTGTCATCAACCTAAGAAAGTCAGAATGCCACTCACATACAGCATTTGAGAAACCAATTAAGTTGATGTTTCCATATGACAGTATATCATTACAACAATGTATGCTAGAGTCAAATAAATGGTAATAATTGCTTCTAAGCTCATTGTAAACCAAAGTTTATACATGACATTGTTCAGAAAGGTTGATTGAAATACAATCTGTTGAACTGATTTCTAAGCCTTTTGGCAGAATATCAGAATTCCATTTACTTTTCTGTTTATTTGTTTACTGGCTTGTTTTATTGAACTAGCAGAGCCTGTCTACAGTACGACCAAGAAAAAAATGCCACTGTGAGTGCAAGTTATAATTGCCTTTTGAAATACAGAGGTGCCATAGAGGTGAAAGCACTGACTAGCCTTCTGATAGGTTCATAAGTTCATAGGTGTTTATATGATCATCATGATAGGTGAATAAATTATGAATGTCCCTCTACAATGATGTTAAAAACTCTGGTAACATACACTCATAAATATGATTGGTAAATCAGCTATGCATCTTATATGATCTGGGGACTGATTTTAGTTTTGTTTATTATTATATTATTATAATATATATATATATATATATATATATATATATATATATATATATATATATATATATATATTATTATTATTATTATTATTTACATATTTTCCTTCTATTTGCTAATTTGGAGTACTTGAAAGAAATGAAACATGCTTCATTCATCTTTATAGTATAAGACATTTAATAAAGCAAACATTTCTTTGATTTTTGACTCTGTTCTGAACTCCTTGAAGGAGCTGCAAACTACAATGCAGATTTCATTTAGCATGTCCTTGATAATGAAAGAAAAAAACACTAAACAGCAGGGCAGCAGAAAACACTTCATAGTAGCAGCTGAAGCAATACCAGTAAATCAGTACTTTGTGATATTACTGACTGCACTAAAAGAAAGAAATAATGTTGCCTTGTTAAGGAAGACACCCTCTATACACATTCAGGCTTAGTAGCATAATTAGAGATGTGGATGTACAGACAACAAAAACATTTGCTTTTTTGGGGGGGGGCATAAAAATGTGAGTTAGCGAGTGTCGATGTCTGCTGTCATCATTCTTTTTGCTTTTTCAGTGCACTCCGTCTCCGTTCATTAAATTGTTGTGAGTGTCCTGTGGGTAAAATGTAAATCATTTTCATGCTGGCTTTGCTCACTGTGATATCTTCCATATGTCATATATAGTGCACTCTTTTAGGATCCCCATGTCTGACTGTGACACTTTTTTAGGCTCCCCAGGTCTGCCTCTGAGCATCTCATTTTATGATGCACACATTGCACCTCTTATAACCGAATGGCAAATAATTTACACATTCAGTGAATAATTTTTAATGCTTCTATACCTATACTGTGGTGTTCATGAATATGTTTGACAAGGGTGTTGGGCTATAAAAATATCCATTTACTAATATAATAACACTGTCTTACCGACAATATGTTTGTTTCACATCTGCTTTTGAGAGCCCCACCTGCCACCATCTGACATGCTCCGCCACCTCTCTTCAATATCCATATCAAGGCCGAGAGAAAGAGAGAGACAATTTGTCTGTGCCACACTATTTATTTTTGTGCCTGAAATAGAATCATCAACCTTCAGTGAGGGCTGCAACAAGTCAGGAAACCCACCCTCCCCTCCTAAGATGGGTGTGCCAGCATTTAAACTTCTCATTCATATCACCTTAGCCAGCTGCCATAGTACCCTTATTGTCTATTTTGTTCACAAAAAGTTTGCCATGAAATAGTTCTTTGTATTGCCATATTTTTTTCTTATCATTAGCACTTCAAAACTGCTAATAAATATATTTAATTTCATAAAGAAATAAATATGTAAGAATATAAGAAAATAAATTCCCAAAGACAGTTACATATGGATTTCTTATATGCATCAATTGTAAGGTTTGCATATTCTTTCAGTAAGCACTCAATGGGAAGGTTGTGAGCATTCATTTTGACCATCATCAAGTGATTGCCAGTTACTCCATAATGCATATAAATATAACTACGCACTTGAAAAAGGATATGTGGGCACTGCTGTCCATATCACTGGTATTTATAGTGGCAGCAGAGATGGAAATCAAAATGTAGTTACTTCCTCTGATGTACGCTTGTTGGCAGTAATCATTCAAATTTAATGTGATAAGGCGTTTGAAGCTTTTTATGACCTGTACAGCTATGAGGTCATCTAAAACAGAAACAGTTGACAGTGCTGAGTTATACAAGATGTCACTTGCAGGTGCTTAGCAATGTCATCCCTACCCAGCATGCACTGCTGAGAACTGGCCATCAGAAATGGAGAAGAAATTCTGTACATTGATACCCAAACAAATAAGTATTTTCTTAATTCCTGAATTAACTAGCAGTTTATACACTGTATGTGACAGATTGTGAAAAAGCACTACCATGCAGTGCTGTATCAATTAATCAAAAGGATCAACAGTGGAAAATGACCAAACCTAATCAGACGTAAGGAAAAAGTGTCATTTTCATGCCCCCAGCTTTCCTGAGTGGCTGAGCTAACAACATACTCCATGATGTACAGATCTGGGAATAATCCTATACTTCCAGAATTACATAAACTCAGATTTCGTAACTTTTCTGCTAACAGCACTATATGGTTATTTTTATTCTATCATACAACCAGTAGTATAGCTACAGAGGGATAAAGGGGGCAGCCACCCTGAAAGCAAAGTGCAAAGTGATGCAATTAGTAGATGCTGATTAGTCTTCAGTGCAAATGCCGATACTGCAGTTGAGATCAAAACTGAAGTGCTTAACACTCCATGTGTAGCATAAACTGCAGGATTTGCAGTTTGGTACACTGTAAAAAGAAAGAAAGATGCAAAATGAGGGCAGCAAAATGGCTAGTTACATTTCTGCACATGGAACTCACTGAAAATGACATTAAAAAGCTGACAACTAAACAGCAAGTATATATTGTGTTTTTCATTGTATTGTCAAGACTGTACTTGGTAGTAGTACATGAACTGCTAATGCTAGTTCATTTCGGAAGTGTATTCCACAGAAAAGGGATCCATTGTTTTATAAACTGATCCTTCCTAAAAGAATCATTTATAGTCAGTTTGAAAGGTGCTCTTTATATCTTGTGGAACAAGACAGTGAAAACAGATTTAAATTCATTAATAAAAATTGTAAAGGATCTAACTAAGCCTATAAAAAATATACAAAAGCTATGCTGTAGCAATCAGTATGAGATGGAAACTTCATAACAAAACTGAAAATATTTTGTTGCAAGACTTGGTCATGCCAACTTACTCATGGATTTCTTAATATCATATTCATGTCATGCAGAAGAGAACACGGTTGGTTATGTTAGCATGACAAGTAGAATCGTTCATCAAATATGCATGAAGCCAAGGCACATATCACAACAAGTGCCAACCCAAGTCCACAGTGCAGGCTTTTGGCACATTATGGTGAGGAGTGGACAGTCCTAGGTGTGTGCACAGCATAAACAAGAATGGACATGTCATGAGATCCAGAAGTGAGTGGGTGCTGTGTTAATCCAAAGTTAACTCATTTCAGTTAGTCTGTGAGTTACAGGACATATGAGGTACCTACCTCTCAACCTTCTAGCACAAGAAACCTGTCCAGAGCCAAAATTAATGGGGAGACAGAGGTCCAAAAATAGGAACAAATTTTAAATATTGCTAGAAAACATTTAGAATGTTGTTAGAATAACAGCTTTTGTATTAGCATGCATTTTTTGAAAGATATGGAATGTGAAACTCAAATGTCTATCACTATTTAGTGACTTCAGTCCTCAGTGATTTGCTAGGTAAAACACAAATTTTATGTTGAACGGACCAACAATATGAAGCAAATATCTGGGCATTCTGTGAAAATCTGGACAGTCTAGAGATATGATAAGGTATGCAGTACAATAGTTACATTAAATAGAAAATATTTATTTAAGTTTATTGACTATTGTAGTAGACTAATCCAAAGTTAACTCATTTCAGCCACAGACTGTGAGTTACAGAACATATGAGAAATGTGTTGTGATAACTACACAAAATAGAAAATATTGTGTAATAAAGCACCAAATATGTTAATTAAAATTGTATGCATTTGGTATAGAAGCTAGGACATTTTCAATATATATAGAGTAGTACAGTATAGAGAGATGCAAAGTCCTGCTATATATGTACAAAATATGTGAATGCAAGTTAGTAGATGTCAAAGGTATGGTTCATAGGTTCATAGGTAGGTACTAGGCTATCAGCCCAAGGGTCTAAGTAAGCTTGGCCAACAAGGTTCCCTGACTTACACCACCCAAGAAAGTTATTTTCCTGTGCCACTGTCAAGCAGAGCCACAGAAGTGATCCTCGGGGTGTATTTCCTATTTCCCATCCACTCATCAAGATTTTCCTTGAAGAGTGCTAATGAGGAACTTTGCTTGACATAGATGGGTAGCTTGTTCCAGAGTATGGGAAGTCTCTGGGACAGGAATTTATCCTTCCAGCATGTCCTGTTTATTGTGACAAGGTTTACGTCTCTAGAAAATGTAGCTCAGAGGGATTGGGATTTCTTTAGGTGTAGCATGTCCAACAGTTCTGGGTTTGACATAGCTTTATATGTTAGGCAGAGATCACCTTGGAGTAGGTGATATGCTACAGAGTAAAGCTGGAGTTTTTGGAGATGGTCAGTGTAGGGCATCTGTTTGAGGCCAGTAATCCTCTTTGTGAGCCTTTCCAGCTGCTGCAGATCTCTTGTGAGGTACATTCCAAAAGGGGCATTGTACTCTATAATGGGTCTGATGAGTGTCGCGTAGAGGGGAACAATGAACTCTTTTTGCTTGGATGAGAGCCCTTTTGTGATGAGGTGTGCCATGTACAAGGACTTCCTGACTACTGTGGCGATGTGATTATCAAAGGAGAGACAACTGTCCACCTGAGTCCCAAGGTTTCTTATCACACATTCATTGTTAAGTAGACTGCTGCCTATGTTCATAGGTTCATAGGTAGGTACTAGGCTATCGGCTCAAGGGCCTAAGTAAGCCTAGCCAACAAGGTTCCCTGGCTTACGCTACCCAAGAAAGTTAATTTCTTGTGGCCCTGTCGAGCAGAGCCACAGAAGTGATGCCAGGGGTGTATTTCCTATTTCCGCATCCACTCATCAAGATTTTTCTTAAAGAGTGCCAATGAGGAACTTTGCTTGACATAGATGGATAGCTTGTTCCAGAGTATAGGAAGTCTTTGGGATATGAATCTATCCCTCCAGCATGCCCTGTTTATTGTGGTGACAATGTTTAGGTCCCTAGAGCATGTAGCTTAGAGGGATTGGGATTTCTTAAGGTGTAGCATGTCCAACAGCTCTGGGTTTAACATAGCTTTATATGTTAGGCATAGATCTCCTTGGAGTAGGCAATATGCTACAGAGTAAAGCTGGAGTTTTTTGAGACGGTCAGTGTAGGGCATCTGTTTGAGGCCAGTAATCCTCTTTGTGAGGTACTTCTGTGGCCTTTCCAGCTGCTGCAGATGTCTTGTGAGGTACATTCTAAAAGGGACGTTGCACTCTATAATGGGTCTAATGAGTGCCAAGTAGAGGAGAACAATGACCTCTTTTTTCCTGGATGAGAACCCTTTTGTGATGAGGTGTGCCACATAGAAGGATTTCCTGACTACTGTGGTGATGTGATTATCAAAGGAGAGACTACTGTCCACCTGGGTCCAAAGGATCCTTATCACACATTTGGCATTAACTAGACTGCCGTTTATGTGGTAGTTCATGGGTACAGAGTTTTTACCAAAGGGGATGACAATGCATTTTTTGGCATTGAGCTTGAGGCCATGGATCTGACACCAGGCATCTATCTCAGTGAGGCCCTTCTGTAGGATGTCCACATCATTTGGGGACCCAGCTATGACTCCTAGTTTGCAGTCACCTGCAAACTTCATTAGCCAGAGGCCTTCTGTGTTAGCCTGTGCTTCAGAGATGTAGATACCAAACAGGAGAGGTCCCAGGACTGAATCCTGTGGTACTCCACTTGTCATTGGTTTGAAGTCAGATTTGGAGTCAGCAACTTTTGCAGTGTAGGCTCTGTCAGTGAGCCAGTTGGCAACCCATCTTGTGATGTAGAGATTTATACCTAGTTTAGTGAGTTTAGCTATAATTCCAAATGGAGGATGGTGTCAAAAGCCTTGGCGAGGTCAAGATAGGATGTGTGAAGTACCTTACCCTCATCTATGGCTTTGGTGACTGCCTCAAAGAAGTTGATCAGGTTCAGAAGGCATGATCTGCCTTTCACAAACCTGATCTGGGTGGGGTCCAGAGTTTGGATGTTACCAATGTCTTTGTTTATGAGATCCATGATGATATGTTCCATGGCCTTGCAGACCAGGCTTGTCAGGCTAATAGGACAATAGTTCCCGGGATCAGTGGTGGATCCCCCTTTGTGGATTGGGCTAACTGTTGCTGTGCACCATTCAGTGGGCACAAAGCCTGATGTGAGGCTATGACTGAACATGGTGCTTAGGTGAGGAGCCAGTTTGTTCTGAAGTTCGTGTAAAACGCAGCCTGAGATGTTGTCCGGTCCCATGGATACTGTGTTTTTGGTTTTAGAGAATGCACCTTTTACCTGCGTAGTTGTGATTACAGGGACTCTGCATTTTTCCTGTATAGATATGGGCCCTTTAGGGGGGTAAACTTAGCATTAAACCTATCTGCCAGTATGCTGGCAATATCAGTTGGTTCTGTACTTTTCGTGCCATTGTGCTGTAACTCAGAGCAGATCTGGGTATTGCCATTGAGATTCTTGATATACCTATAGAATGCTTTGTGGTTGTCCTTAGAATCAGTGGTGATTTTGGTTTCATAGCTTGCTTTGGAGGATATTATAAGGGATCTCAGCTTCTTACAGTTTCTTCCTTCTGTTGTACAGTTTGTTTATGGCAGGGAACTACCAGACTGGCTTCCTTTTTTTGGAGGATAGCCTCTCGGTTCTGTTTTATTAGAACTTGGTTCTGTTCTATTAGGGAATAGTTAGTTCATAGGATCATAGGATCATAGGAAGTTACTAGGCTATTAGTCCTGAGTCCCTTACAAGCCTAGCTAAGAATTTAGCCCATGTTCTAACAAGTCAGCACCCGAAGTTGTGTTGGTTTAGTGGGAGGGAGAGTGTTGGTGTGAATAAAGGGTGCTTTTAGATTAGTTGTGGGATAAGAAGACTGGATGGGACAATTACTTTTTTTACTGGATTTAGACTATGAAATTATAAGAGAAAGATGTGATTCTGACTATAAAAATTATGCTTCTCCACTATAGGATGTTTATCTTCCCAGCTACATCATCAAAATGATGTCCACATAACTCAGAATAAGGAAGTCCAGGCAGCTGTTTTGCATACAGGAAATACAAACACAGGTTAATAAACTACATAAATGCAATTCCAGCAAAGAAACAAAAGTAAAATCTAAACATTCTTCAATCTGAAAGTCCACTTTATAAAATGAAAACATAATTATTGCAAAAAGAAATGGTAAGAAAACTTTGCACATGATCTTTAAGTTTAACAAACTTGTATTTGCATTTGCTATAGGCTGAACAGCTGTCCAAGTACTTCCTGAATCTGAGTCATGTTGTCCCACAATCTGATGATGCAACAGGAGAACAGCCAGCTTATAGTGTGCAGGCATGTTTTCTGTATGTTGCAGCAGGGTCTATATTACGTCACCAAAATGCAGTTCCAGCGAACACCTATCCATCAACACCAAATAAGCGAAATAATTCACTGAATATAATAAGGGCTAGGAAATACTTGCCCGCAGTGCAACTTATGAACATCTACATGAAATCGAATCCACCTAAGTGGGTGGCTTCGCCTACCACATCCCTCAACTCTATATACTAACTCCAAGATTGCACTACAGTGGAGAAAAGTGCAAAGTTCTGTTGTTGGCCAACTATGTCTTTGCCCTTATTACATTCAGTGAATTATTTCACTGATTTGGTATCAATGGATATGTGTTCACCAGAATTGCATTTCTGCGATGTAATATAGACCCTTGCAGCAGATTTCATCTCATAAAGTGCCAGTAGCTGAAGTACTATCAGTCACTTATTCAGGCAATCAGACATAAGTCAATCAGTAACTATACCGTCTGCTCAGAGGTGACATGTGCCTGACATACAAGGCCATGTCCAACCCGGAATTAATGGACATGCTCCACCTCAAAAAATCCAAATCCACCAAAACCACTAGAGCAAGCGACTTAAACCTTAGCACGGATATAAATAGGACGTGCTGGAGGGATAGATTTATCACTCAGAGACTCCCTATGCTGTGGAATAAAATCCCGGTCCATGTGAGGCAGAGCACCTCGCTGACTCTGTTCAAGAGAAATCTAGACCTGTGGATGGGAGATCGTAGGTTTACCCCGGGAATCATCTCTGGGTCACTGCTGGACAGAGGCACAACAAACTAATGGGCACAGTATTTTTTCATATAAGGGATGGCGTAAGCCACAATAATTTGGGCTAGGCTTATAAATGCCTTAGGGCAGATAGCCTAGTATAAACCTATGAACCTATGAACCTATAAATGCATTTATGCTGAAAGAGCAAGTAAAACAAAATGGAAGTGTATACAATTCCTAGTAAAATGGTCAGTGCTTAGAATACAGCATAATTACACCAATATAACACTGTAATAAATACTTGTCTTCCATGGGAATATCATTTTAGAAAGAAGTTAAAAGTGTGTGAATTACCTGATTGATAGCTTACAGTAAAGCATATTTGTATGTGTTATGCATTAAACGGATTACTGCTGAAATGAAAACTGTTCATTAAGCTTAATGAGCTTCTTGGTGAGGTGGAAGCACCTACCACATGTGGATCTAGGTACTGCAGGCAGTTCCCGGTGGAAACCCAGTCTACCTGCAATGCCAATTTACTTATAGGTGGAGCTGTAGGGAGAATGTGGGACCATGCACAAGTGCATTTTGGTATAGGGTGACCTCTCCTACAAACTCTAGTGGTGATAGCTTGCAGTGTCCCATTTTCAAACATGCATTTATTTCCTTGTGATATAATGGCCCTGCAAACCCATCCCCTCATTTTGTATGTGGACAATGCAGTATGACAGCTATGCTTCCCTACAGGTGCAGCTCCAGTAGTGGACACCCTTATGATCATGCTAGTCCACCTGCAAGTCAGACCAACTCCTTGCCAGTGATATCATGTCTGACATAATGGTGAAGCTACTTTACCACAGAACATTGACTAGACCTCAAAAACCCTACTGAGTACTTGAGTATTTTTTGCTTAAGTTCAGAACAGGAAAAGAGATTCATTAACATAGAACGTTATAGGATCTCAGTACTTCTGGCATAGGAGGACTAATTTATTTTCAGTACCCTAATGTATTAAACTATATACTGCTTTCCCCTTATGACACTATCAGAAAGTGCCAGCAGATAAGACAGAATCAGGAAATAGACAGCTTAAAAGCATACAGCAAATATAAACATCAGTTTATTAACCTAAAGTAAAAATATACATATTTAAGAAACTGAAAGCCCACTTTTCATGATATACATAAGTACAACAAACAAGTGGTGCCAAACGTTTGTACGTGGTCTTTAAACCCTGTCAAAAACTTGATTTATACACAAATGTCTATCTCTGAATTTGGATTCTCATGAACAGCTGTGTTATTCTGTTATGTAGTAACTCTTTTAGAAAATTAAAAGTGTGTGTTTTATTTATTACAAAAATACTGTTTTCAATTTACTTTAATTCTATTGAGAAATTAACATTTTGGTATATTATATACAGTTTGACATCTGTAAAATATCTCAACGCGTTTGCTTGCAAAATTATAAGAACTTGAAACCACAAAGCTGTACAAACACATGCAACAGCTGTACATGCATTTTATTGCTAACCACTTTCATGAGAATACATTCATAGCAGTTAAGTGTTACAAATTATACTATGTGATAATTCTACTTCTATTAGGATTTTGTTACTGGTAAATATAAACATGTGTCATCTATTTTTCTTGTAACTTTACTGTTGTCAACTGTATTTCAGCAAAAACAATCTGTTTTGTCTTCTATACAAATGGAACATTAAAGAAAGCTATTTAAACTGCATTCCTGATGACATGGTATCTATTTCCAAAGCTATGTTTCTTGAAAGGGAAGAGACAGTGCAATAACATATACTCAGAAAAAATGGGTGAGTGTTGTAATGCAGGTCAAGATATAATTAAGATAAGGACACAGTGAGAAACTATGTCAGTGGTGTGGAGGGAATTTTAAAACTGCCTTTGCCTTGGGCATCATTTTGTTGATGATCACCACATTTTTCTAGCAGACTTCTTTTCTGATGAAAAAACAGTGCATAGTTTTATAATTTAAGGAGATCATGCAGTTTTGGCAAACCACTTTTAAATGTCAGTGGTAATCTAAATGTTTGTAAAATATGGAATAAAAAGGGTAGATGATTAGATTAAGGACTTCTTGGCATCAGCCGAGATGAGGTCAATGTCTGCACAAGGTCAATGTCTGCACACCCTTTGCCTCCCTGGGCCAAGATGCTGTATCCTTCAGAGAGGGATTTCTTTCCTTCCCTAGCATGAAGTCCACCCACTGTATGGATATCATTAGTAAGCAAGACTCAGGACCCTGTTGGTCAGAATTCTGGTCATGACTTGCAAATATAAATTAATTCAGTCTCTTAACATGGATCAGGCCTACCACCGTTGCTGGTAATCCATGTTCAAAACATTCCAGAAGCCTGACCTAGGACTGTTGAATTATAGAAAGAAAGAAATTATCAGCTTTGATAAGCTTGCCAGCATTTGGGCAGGGTTCACCCATCCAAATACAGTGATACTCTTAATTGAAATCCCAGAAATTGAAGCAGGAGTTGGTTGTAGTCACATTAGTAGTGGTTTTCTGCCTCGGTCCCTTGGTATAGACATCTTTGCTTAAACTACATGATGTGCAAACAGATGGTTGTGTAAAGGATGGACTGGGAGAGGGGGTATATATCCGAGTAGTAAATGGCTATCTCACTTTTTATTAGGGAAGGGACTGAGGAGTTTACAGCAACAATTGCACACATTTTAGAAAAGAACACTGTAAGTCAGTATGAAGGGACATCTCAGTAATGGCAGTGGTTGTGTGCCCTGCACAGTGAGCATGCAAATGCCACTCTGGGGTAGGAGTATAAATGTCAAATCTTCTTAAGATGTACACAGTAAGCACTGAGTGCTCAGATCTCATCTCTTTCTCTTCTGTCGATTATCTGCCTTGGCTAATACACCAAAGGAAAGGACAGAACTCTGTGGTGTTATACGGAAGTGTTTCTCTGGATAATATATGGAACAATAATGTATATAGGTGGACTACATTGTCCATAATACTATAAAGACAAAAAGAATAAGTGGCTCATAGAATAGTAGCAGTATCTGGAAAAAGTGTGATCTAGCCTATTCTTTGAGACTAGTGCATATTTTCAATTTTGAGTAGGATTGAACAGCCTCAAAAATATACCCTGCAGCATATAAGTACAATATCACATAAAATTATAATGATCTGCCTCAGCTTGTATTACTTCTGCAGTTCTATGTGTACCTTTAAGTAAGAAATACAAAAGTAACTTGAATGAGAAGTTTGATTTAATGTGGCTGTTACTTTCTATTAGTTTTACAAAATAATGTTTACTTAAAATTATAAGAGCAACCGGTAAATAAAACATTTAAATACCCAGTTAAGGCACATAGCAGTGTTCTTAATGAGCACTTTGCTTCATCACAAATATAATTTGTATTACCTGATAATGCCAGTACAGCCACTGTTTAATGTAGCTTTTGGTAAGCCTCTGGTTACACAGACCAGAAAATATAAGATCAACTATTCTTTATCAAAAATATACTCACTGAGGATCATTGTATCATTACCACAATAATAATAAATAGGCATGTGGCCTTGAAAACATGAGATCAAAATCATTTAAATGTCGGCCTCTGTGACTGAAATGGAGATTTCATGTTCAAAGGGCAAATGTTCTGACCAGATTATATAACAAAACTCTGTAGTGAGTGACAAATTGCACAAATTTAGAAGTTACCCTGCATTTTGCAAAACACATTCAAAAAATGAATGAAAAGAATCATTATTCCTAATTTTGTAGAACAAAGACTGTATTCAGGGCTGAGAAACACGAGTCAAAGAGAGAAACCAAAGAATTCACTGTAGGAAGTGTGACTGAAAGAGTCATGGTTCCTACCTGAGCAGCATTCTAATTATTTGTGTCACTGTTTTACTTATGCAGAAAAAAACTGAGCAACAGGACAAGAATTTTGGGAACTGTCATGCTAAATGCAACATTTTGCAACAGACACTATTGTACTAAGAAATGACTAAGCCTTTCTTCACCAATATCTGCTTTTGGACTTAATCATATGAAACCCAGCCATACTGTTGTTTTGCTTTGACCCACCCACCCTTAACATCAGTAGGACTACTTAAGCTGAACTTAAATTTCCAAAAACAAATGTGTATCTGAATTAGTAGTCAATATATTTATCCCACTGTGTTTACCTATTTATGCTTACACAGTGTAAAGTAAAATCATATAGGGAATTTGTGATCTACACAGAAAACGATTTTAATATCTTCATGTATGATGCAGATTTCTTTGATTTATATTCTGTCGGTAAGACCACCCTTGCCGTTCACTTGAAAGTGTAGGGGTGCTTCCCTCTGCCAAAAAGGATTTTTTTTTAAATTTGCATTTAGGAGTGGTAGTACCTGTACTGCAAGATTTGAAGTACTTAATGACATGCAATATCATTTCATTTTACCATGCATTTGAGTTTCTGATGTTCATTAGTCTGGAGCATTTCTCCCCGGGCCTCTGCTGAAAACAGGATCTGTGGAACCTAGTCGGACTTTCCCGGTCAACAAATGTTAAATAAATAAAAAATAAAATAAATAAATTTTACTTGTTCCTGCCCCATCTCCAACATGATGTGGTCATTAAATTGTATTAGTCCTTACAAAATATTAATAGTCTCTTATGTACCAGAGGTACTTGGCTCATAATATTTTGCAGTGTAATACACAGCATACTGAATTAATAAATACTTCAAATGTCACTTGTTTGTACAGGTACACTGAGTTGGGTACTGACTGAGTTGTCAATTTTAACTACTTCTACATGTAACTCATGCAGCCCACCTCATTTTAAACTCATCCACATTCCCCTGCTGTGCAGTGGTGTCATTTTGTCATTAACAACCAAGAGCACAGATTACAACAAGGCATAAAAGCTAAATGCCTGGTTCATAATGATGGATAGGCTAAAATAGTTAATTAATACTGAACTTGTTGTTGAAACTGCTGGGACGAAAGTGGTGATTTGCAGATTTTATGGGCATCTAGATCTATTGGATGCATTTACCATATTTATTAGGGGGAGGGAGAGGTCAGTGGTTCATCCATACTGCTGGCTCATTCGCAGTGGCGCAACTGGATGTTTTGGCTGGGAAAATATGAACAAATAATTAAATACTTGAAGTTTGGTTCATGAAGTGAAACTCTAAGAAATTTATGCAGTCACACACAGTCATTTACTAAGCTTCAGGTCAAAAGAAGATGAGTTATGGAATTTTGAACTTAGTGTGTACATCACATACTGGGCAGGATTCAATAAACCTTACATGGCTCGCTAAAGCCATGTGTGCATTGTGGCAAAACACACACACAGACACATACACACACACACACACACACACACACACACACACACACACACACACACACAGACACACGGGTCTACTTCATTACAGTGAAATTTCATAATGTTGAATTTCATAACATTGAGACCAAAACATCTAAATCCCAAAACACTGAAAACTCAGAATATTGAAAGTGTGTTTCATAACACTGAAAACTACAGTGCATATGCAAATAGAATCCACTCCACCTATAATGACACCTAACTAAAAAATACACTTTCTACTACCTTTCTGCAGGGGTGCAAGCACCCCATGCACCCCCATGTGGAGGGGCTCTGCCCCCCACACCCCCATAAATTAAATATAACAACTCCTAGGAAATTAACTTTTCTCCACTCTAGTGTGATCTTGGAATTGGTATATTTAATTTACGGGGGTGTGGGAGTGCAGGGGGGCTTGCCCCCTGCAGAAATGTAGTAGAAAGTCTGTTTGTTAGTTAGATATTGTTGTAGGTGGAGGGGATCTTATTTATTTGTGCAATGTAGTTTTCAATGTTATGAAGCACACTTTCAGTATTTTGAGTTTTCAGTGTTTGGGGTTTTCAGTGTTTTGAATTTTCGATGTTATGGTCTCAATGTTATGAAATTCAACTTATGAAATGTCATATATATATATATATATACACACACACACACACACATACACACACACACATGCTCGCACGCACACACATGCACACACACGCACACACACACACACACACACACACACACACACACACACACACACACATACACACAGACATATAAGTCCTGGCTGCCTTAGATTGCATGCTCATTGAGATCAAAGCACCATATAGGGAACAGGGAAGAGTGTACGTCAATGGAACTGCCAGGTCATTTGCAATGCTAGGGGAATTATCATGCATGTGTGTGCTGGCAACCCTGGCAGTTACCACAACTCCCATATCTGTTACATCTCACAGATCTACCAGAGGTTTTCCAGGGGTGATATCCCACAAGGCCATTTACTGATGGTATGTACTTGAACCATCGCTGTTGATGTTTATCAGAAATGCACACACACCCACAGAATAATGCTGTAATGAGACACACACTGAAACAAGAAATATCATAGAGTGTGTGTTTGGGTGCTGAAGTCACAATTTCAGTGATTCAGTGGGGGGGGGGGGCCCTGCAGTATGATCTCAGTACTCATGCTGAAATAATCACAGCCTGTACTATCCTGCACAATATCATCTTGCAAAAACAGCTGCAGCAGGTACACTGAGGGATAGAAGGAAAAACACCACTGGAAATGTCACCCAGCTGCTGCGGGTGTAGGTAGATGTAGGCATGCACAATATGCCCTCATTGAGGAAAGGAAAGCAAAGGACAGCACACATGCTGACCTCCTACTTTTCATCCTATCCACATATATACAGTAAAACTGATACCAGACAACACTCAAAACCTTTACTTCCCCATGTCATGGCTATGTACTGCTAGCATCAGACAGAGTCAGCCTTGAATGACAACAGTTGTAACTGTAGGATTATCAAGGTAAGTGTTGAAACTGTAATAGAAAAATAAATGTGTAAGAACATGAATGAATGTCAGATACCTGTCTAACTGGTACTTGTAAATGTAGATAAGTAGAATGTGTTGATACAGTGTCCCACTAGAAACTACTTTTACAACCTGAGACCATAAACTGCTCCCCACACACTCTAACCTGGTTCCATAACTATCTACACAACAGAAAACAATCTGTTAGATGGCAAAGCAAGAAATCCAATTACCTACCCAACAACACAAGCATTCCCCAAGGGTCTATTCTTGGGCCCTTGCTTTTAATAATCTCATAAAGCATCCCTGCAAAGTACATTCATTCAATACATGGACAATTTGACAGTAATTACGTCCTCCAACAACATCTCAGATCTCATAAAGTTAACACAAAATGCATTTAATTCCATCGAATCCTGGCTTAACAAAGCTCATCTGCTACTTAATCCCAAAAAATCAAAACTTCTATTCTTCACAACCAAACCTCTAACTCTAGACTTTAAAATATTCTTTCAAAAAAAATACAGAAATTGAAATTGCAAAAAACAGCTAAACTACTTAGCATCACAACTAATGACAAACTATTCTTTAAGAATCATATACTCAACTCAATCAAAAAGACCCATTTTAAACTTGGCAAACTCTATAGACATAAACTCTATTTGAAAAAGTCTACCAAGTTGAAACTAGCTAGTAGTCTACTTTTACCCTCCTCTATGTTTGCCCCATCTTCACTAACCTACACACATCTCTCCTCAACAAACTGCAGTCGTGCTATTATAATATAGTTAGGTTTGTCTCCAGCATGCCGACTCACACACATTGCCTGGCCATTAAATCTATAAACTGGTTTGAGTTCCCTCATTACCTACATTACTCCCAACTTACTCTCACTCACAAACTACTAAATAATCCAAACTACTGCCCATCCCTTCAAACTATAATACAAACACACACCCCTACTCAGCATCTTAGGTCCTCTAATAAACAACTCCTAACCATAACTAAACCCAACAAAAGAGCTGGACAATGTCTCTATTACCATGCCGTTGTCAAATTTGGAATGTGCTCGCTCTCTCCATTACTCAACTAGACTCTTTAAAAATATTTAAATTTTCAGTAAAAGAACACTGTCTCAATAACCTTGTCTGTTCTTGTTATCATATGATTAAACCACCTTAAATGGTTTGGCCACTATACACTACAACTACTTTCACTAACTTAATATAGTTGCAATTTACACTATCTGTCTTTGTATCTAATCTCTCTTGCTTTCTTTATTTCTGTGACTGAATAAACAGAATTGATTAAACAGTATTCTTACGTATGAGAATATACAAACAGAATTACTAAAAGTTTAACATACTGGGTTTATTTGATTGTGTTGTATTCCTCTATCGTATGTATTTGTCTTTGTATATCTACTTCAGTTTGTATTATGTAAAAACTTTTTTGACTTTCAAACTTAAACTGATGTTTTGTAAAAACTTCTGTGACTGTATGGAGCTTTTTCTCCATGGGCCTCCACTGAAAATGGGTCAGTGGGCCCAGTGGACTTCCCCGGACAACAAATGTCAATAAATAAATAATAAATGTGAATGAGTATTCTGACTGAAGCAAAACACAGTAATACATACACACACACCCTTCACTAAAGTGGGTGTGTCATTGAGGGTACACTTACAAAACAAAAACAACCCCCCCCCCAAGTGTATATTTCCTTGAAATAACAGCACAATTTCATGCCTTTACTGATAGCTATTGCTGACTGTCATATATTTGTATCACACCCTTGAAATAAATGTGGGAGAATATACACTAGAGACTGCATGTGTGATAGTAAAGTGGAGATAAGGGAAGGATTTTCAGAATACAAAGAGAAGGCAGAGCTGCAGTTTTGCAAATGTACTATATATGAATTGTTTATTACTAGGTATGAAATTGTAATTGCTCGTATGCACATGATTTGCTTTTTACTGCAAGCCTGTGTCTGTGGCAAACAGAGACAGCCCACTACAATGGTGTTCTCTAAATACAGTAGTCTGATGACTTTAAATCCTGAGCTGTGTAAATGTTTAACCTCTGTTTCCCTTTTTTATCCTTTTTTTCTCTGTTTTCTTTTTTTCTTTCTTTTCCCATGTGTGTTGCACGTGGCATAGTGCAAACATGGTTAGCTGCTTAAAGCTGAAAATTTAATGTCAGTTGCCTTCTTGAGTGCAAAGATGCTTAACGGCATCGCGTTGCAGTCAGCAACATGGATGATAATGACCACAGAAATTCCACTTGTTTCTCAACTGTCTCTGTGGCACAAGATGTAAAGAGAGAACATACGTAAAATGGGGATGGAGTCCCACAATAGTTATTTTACTGAGGAAGGGTCATAATGAGTATGTACACAAGTAATATATGTCTGCTATTGTCTTTTACATTTGTGTGTTGCCTACCTATGTGCAAACATGGTTCACTACTTAAGGAAAAAAAATTGAAAAATTTAATTTGGTTCACCTTCCTTTGCACAAACAGCCTTAGTGGCCATCAGCACTCTGAAGAGTACTGAGTGTGGAAATTAGACTTGCTGCTGAGGTTACTCTGGGGCACCAGGTGTATGTGCAGTGAGGTCATTGTCAGATCACAGGTGAGCCAGGGTTCAAATCTAGCAAGATCTACTTTTTAGCAATGCTGTACCACTGTAATTTTACAGAAAACTGTGATTATAAATTTAATACTACATAGCAATAGCTGTGTATAGCAGTTTGACTGACTTAAAGGTATCATTACTGCTTGCATACACATATATTTGTAGGTATCATATGCATTATGTGTGCAACTAGTTTAGCATGACAGTGATAATTATGTAATAAAAACTGCAGTTGCATTTCTGTGTTGGACACCATATATTGCTAACAATCAGCTGCACCCCTCCCATTACCCAAGTATAACTATAAAACAGAGTATATTGTGTATCATAAATCCAAACACTATTACTAAAGTCATGCAGGTCTATCAATTCCAGTATATTGTCAGGCATTAGTCCTGTATCATAGTGGAGAATCCATAAGCCAGGACCTTTTAATATCACAAGCATACAGGATTGATTGAAGTATGGCACCAGTCACTCTTTTTACTTTATATCTGTAATGGCCAGGGTTGGCTTCTGTGTCAATGAGAAGTATTCACCTCAGTGGAAATGTATGCATTCCCTTTTACATAGGTTTGAATCCCACATTACACAAATTACTTTTAACAGTGTGTAAGTCCCTACAAAATGTGTGCCAAGTCATCACATTTATCCCTCCAAAGTTATGTCTTAAAAGCCAAGTCTTCTAGCATTTAAGTGCTGACCACTGGACAAAGTGTGACTAGGTATAGCAGCATACATGCCATAAATCAATGCCAAGTCTCAGATCAACATTGCTGTTTCATAAATTCACTTTCTCTTTGTTTGGCGGTGTTTCTCTTTACTTACCATTAAGTAAGTAAGTGCAGTTGGCATGGTTGCGTATTTGCTCACTGGCTTTAAAATGCGATATCACAAATTGTCCGGAAAACATAATAATTGTTGTTGAAGGATCTTTGCAGACATGGCAGGAGATGGGAAGTATGGTGCCAAATTCTGTGCACACAGGTGGGGTGTGGATGAGTCAGAAATATTTGTTGCACTCTTCTTGAAGTGCTACAGTTGTAGGCTGCTGCAGGGGTACTATACCTGGTGTCAGTACATGGCTGAAGCTTTGGACAGCCTAGCCAAGCCTGTCTCTCGTGCATCTGGCATACCACACACTGGGAAGCAGTGTGGGCACCACCACAGTGACGTAAAGTGGTGTAAGCAGGCACAACTTGACCAGTGGCTTGATGAGTTTCGAACTGCTGACACCCTCCAGCTGTGTAAATATACAGATTAAGCAACTTTAAATGTTATGTGATGCTGTACATAACAAAAACTGGTATGCTTAATGCTTTCATGTCTGTTCTTTCAATTTCTATTTTAGAGCTGCAGAGGAAATCCCTGTGTTATCTTGTTTGTCCTGTTTGTCTGGACCTGCTCCCTCACCTACCCTAACTACTTGACCTAATGACTCTTACCCAGCATTCCTCTATTTTTGAAATCCAAAAGAAAAAAATGGGCACTTGCCCCACAAAGAAAAAAATTGTCCCTTATATAGTTGCCCATGTCACATATGTGTCTTCTCGACGCACTTGATTTGGTCCAATTGGCTATGCAATATCATTGCGTTGTTGTCACCCACCTGTGCTGTGGTGACAATCCAAATTAATCAAATTTCCATACATGTGCACATTACTGTGTTGAAGAAGTAGAGATTTATGGTTCTTTCCTAATTCCCTCCTGCAAATTCCTTTATTGCTCCCCCTTTGTTCTTCCTCCTGCTTTCCCTCTCCCCATTTCACCACTTTCCTATCTACCCCATTTCACACCCTTAATCTGGTCATAAAATAGAATTACACATCACACACACATATGGTTAGAAATGGCCCATAAAAAAGTCTTCACTGTTTGTCCTCTGCATTTGTGTGGAGTTTTGCATCGCTCAACAATGCCGAATGGCAGTGAATGACTGTTCATGTCCTATGGAAAAATCTGTTGAGTTTTACCATCGACCACACTAATCTAGTTTTCTTCATCCAACACTTCTTAACCTTGCTGTGCTATAGGAACACAGAATTACAGCAGAGTGCAGCCACTACTTTCAAACAATTAGTCTAACAGTTCTGTTCACCGCTGGATATAACAAAGTGTAACTTTTTATGTGGATTATTGACATAAATCATGCAACTGAAGATTTTATTTTGCCCACAGAGTCAAGGGATTGATTTCAGATGCCTCTCACATAATTTCTTATTTTGATGTTAAATGTCTGTGATATGATCATTCACCCACTTAACATTTGTCCCAGTTATGAGTTCTCATGGAGATTTATTGGATACCAGTCAAAACAAACTATTTGAATCGATATCCATCCCCACAACTATTACATATTTATCCAATTTTTTTCTGCTTGTCATAAGCCTTTTGTCCCTTTACTAACCCTTCTGTACCCCTATATCAGTCACTTCATGCTACAGAGCATGGCAGCTTAATAATTAGAAAGAACAAAAACATACATATTAATGTTATATTGCAACAAACATTGTTATGTGCATGTCCATCCCTTCTTACATGTACTCCTTCACTCCCAACCCTCTCTACGTGTGTATATCTATTAGGCTGATGGATGTAAAGGCCATTTCATGGGTTCTGCATACTGTCATGACTCTTTGATGGATGTAAAGGCCATCTCATGGGTTTTGCACACTGTCATGACTCTGCTGATGGATGTAAAGGCCATCTCATGGGTTATGCACACTGTCATGACTCTACTGATGGATAATACCAACATGTTAGCTCAATTCAATAGGTTATCAGTGCTCTTGTAGTGTGCAAGGTTTCAAAATCTGCTGTAGGAGTCCCTTTGTGTGTGTGTGTGTGTGTGTGTGTGTGTGTGTGTGTGTGTGTGTGTGTGTGTGTGTGTGTGTGTGTGCATGTGTGTGTTCAAATATCATTCATTTACAACACAGATGTGTCAGATACATCTGGCAACCTCTTCTCTGCATACACTGAATGTGTTGCATGTGATTCAGACCAAACATTTTCTTTGGAGGTGATGTACAGCCAGATGTCCAATTGTAGCATAGATACAGCTGTAGTGTGACTGTACTGCATCACAGATGTACTGCTACATCACATCAGTATTACCACTTGGTAGTTTGCATGAACACATATGGATGTATGTCAGGATTTCATAGCAGTATAACATTTTCACTGGAAATGGCAGGGCAGTGATTGTGTGGCACAAAAGCTGAGTGTCGACATGTCCTTATACAGTGTGCTCCATGTAGTGTTTATTATGTGTACTGTATCACAGTGACAGCAACCTCACTGATTGTCACTAGACTTTGTACTGTGGTAAGTTCTGTGCACATGGGCATAGTCGATGCATTACTACCAGTCTCACATATTGCTGTACTACTCATTTTAACAGACCACTTCTTAATTCCCACATCAATTGTAGATGCCCAGACAATATCCTTTGCTATTCCATGGGGCAGATGCATGCAATACACAGCTGTGTGTAGGGAATCCACTCGTAATAGTCTGCTGTTTGTAAGTGTTGTTATCCATATGGCTGATACCTATGTCAGCCAGGGATGCTTTAATCAAGTGTGTCACATATACCACACTGAGCTCCCTCACATCTTATCAGCCATACAGGACTATTCTTTGGAATGCATACCTATTAGGACTTGACAGTGCAGACTTCCCTTTAAGGTGTTCTATTAAATGCTTGTGTGATACATGTTTCTATATTGCACCCAGTAAATATACAGCTCAGTGACAACACTGATTTCATGGGTTTGATTCTACCAAGTGGAGATTGTGGCTTATGTATCATGCAAACCTGTCAGCTGGCCAGGATTGCCCCTGATTTTAACAGCAGATTTAACACTGTCCCCCTTAACCCCCCCATAAATTGGTCATTTTTGGGGAAAGGGTGGTGAATTCCCCTTATAGCCTACTGACAATCATTACAGTTTTACACATCTGTTCCTGCAGAGCATGCATAATAAGTCACACTCACATATTCTGTCAATGCTGCACATTAATAGTCATAATATTTTAAAATTGCCCCTGATTGTGCCTGTTGCTGTCTACATTTGTCCAGGAGTCTGTTGCTATGTCTCCATAATTGGCTGATAGGTTTGCTGACATGTTAGTCATGTTCAGGTAAGTCATTTTGCAGATCTTCACACTATGCACATATTACCTATTGTATATACCATCCTTGGTAAATGTCCTCTCCAGTTAGCATGTCAGTGATGTTTATATCACAACCACTCACGTCCATAAATTCACGTAAATTTGCATGACCATCACATTATATACTATTATGTGTGATGATACTCATACAGGTGTAGACAGCAGTACATACTTACATATATGCTTATTGTAATGCTACTGACTTGTCTTGGAAGTGTACATACACTGACATATCCAATCTTAGGGACATTGCCATATTTACCATATCTCTTCCTTTTTATTCATTCCTATCATTCATGTTTGTGTGCATTTTCATCAGCACACTTTCCCTGCCTAGTGTATTTTTCATTGTATTTGCTCTTGCTGTCCCTCTACATCATTTCATTCTGCAAATAATTGCTGTACTGTATATAGCACTCAATACACTTTTCTTTACTTTGTTAATACCTCTGTTACTGCGATGAGCACTGCTTCTCATCACGCTAACATATAAACTCCATGTAGGCTTTGCACAAATCCTACACAAAGTTTATTGAGTTCCAGGGGCTATCTATTATGTTCCAGTGCAAAATGACTAAAAAGTTGCAGTGATTGATCCAATATACTATTAGATAATACATGTGTTCAGTGATTGATAAAATATACTGTTAGATAATACACGTGTTCAGTGTTTGATCCAATATACTATTAGATAATACATGTGTTCAGTGATTGATCCAATATACTATTAGATGGGTTTATATTAGAACATCGAAGTATTACTACATCAAATGTTCTAATATTGAACCATTTCACTCAAAACACCACAACACAACATCAAACACTCAGAACAGCGAATTTTCTCCCAGGGAAAAAAAAATCGCTGTTCCAACAAACATACACACAACACAAGCACACCAAAACACATAATCCACACAAATAAACTTCACAAAACCCTACACTAAACCATACATACACTGCTACCTATCCACTTACCTTAATCCAACCCTAACCCTAAGGTCCGTAACTAACGCACACTCACCTTACCCACTCCCTAACGCTAAAGTCCCTATCGCACACTTACCTTACCTGCTCCCTAACCCTAGAGTCCTTATCGCACACTCACCTTACCTGCTCCCTAACCCTAAGGTCCCTATCGCACACTCACCTTCATTCGCACACTTACCTAAACCCGGTCCATAACCTTCTCTCCACAGTCGAAGAAATAGCGAAGATGCAAAAACTGCCCACCGAATACTTTTCCTAGAAAAGTATTCTGTATTCTGCAGCTTTCCTATATTCAGCGTTCGATGCAAAGGGTTCGATATTAGTATATTCGAAGAAGTAATACTTCTATGTAATAATATAAATCCATATTAGATAATACATGTGTTCAGTGATTGCTCCAATATACTATTAGATAATACATGTGTTCAGTGATTGATCCAATATACTTTTAGATAATACATGTGTTCAGTGACTGATCCAGTATACTATTAGAAAATACACGTGGTCAGTGACTGATTCAATATATTATTCGATAATACACGTGTTCAGTGATTGATTCAATATACTGTTAGATAATACATGTGTTCAGTGTTTGATCCAATATACTATTAGATAATACATGCGTTCAGTGATTGATCCAATATACTATTAGATGGGTTTATATTAGAACATCGAAGTATTACTACATCAAATGTTCTAATATTGAACCATTTCACTCAAAACACCACAACACAACATCAAACACTCAGAACAGCGAATTTTCTCCCAGGGAAAAAAAAATCGCTGTTCCAACAAACATACACACAACACAAGCACACCAAAACACATAATCCACACAAATAAACTTCACAAAACCCTACACTAAACCATACATACACTGCTACCTATCCACTTACCTTAATCCAACCCTAACCCTAAGGTCCGTAACTAACGCACACTCACCTTACCCACTCCCTAACGCTAAAGTCCCTATCGCACACTTACCTTACCTGCTCCCTAACCCTAGAGTTCTTATCGCACACTCACCTTACCTGCTCCCTAACCCTAAGGTCCCTATCGCACACTCACCTTCATTCGCACACTTACCTAAACCCGGTCCATAACCTTCTCTCCACAGTCGAAGAAATAGCGAAGATGCAAAAACTGCCCACCGAATACTTTTCCTAGAAAAGTATTCTGTATTCTGCAGCTTTCCTATATTCAGCGTTCGATGCAAAGGGTTCGATATTAGTACATTCGAAGTAGTAATACTTCTATGTAATAATATAAACCCATATTAGATAATACATGTGTTCAGTGATTGCTCCAATATACTACTAGATAATACATGTGTTCAGTGATTGATCCAATATACTTTTAGATAATACATGTGTTCAGTGACTGATCCAGTATACTATTAGAAAATACACGTGGTCAGTGACTGATTCAATATATTATTCGATAATACACGTGTTCAGTGATTGATTCAATATACCATTAGATAATACATGTGTTCAGTGATTGATCAAATATACTATTAGATAATACACATGTTCACTGATTGATCCAATATACTATTAGATAATACACATGTCCAGTGTTTGATTCAATATACTATCAGATAATACATGTGTTCAGTGATTGATTTAATATACAATTAGATAATACACGTGTTCCGTGATTGATACAATATACTATTAGATAATACACATGTTCAGTGATTGATCCAATATACTATTAGATAATACACGTGTTCAGTGATTGATCCAATATACTTTTAGATAATACACATGTTCAGTGATTGATCCAATATACTATTTGATAATACACATGTTCAGTGATTGATCCAATATACTATTAGATTATACATGTGTTCAGCAATTGAGCCAGTATACTATTATATAATACACATGTTCACTGATTGATCCAATATACTATTAGATAATACACGTGACCAGTGATTGATCCAATATACTATTAGATAATAGATGTGTTCAGTGGTTGATTGAATATACTGTTAAATAATACATATGTTCAGTGATTGATCCAATATACTATTAGATAATACACGTGTTACGTGATAGATCCACTATACTATTAAATAATACATGTGTTCAGTGATTGATCCAATATACTATTAGATAATACACATGTTCAGTGATTGATCCAATATACAATTAGATAATACACGTGTTCCGTGATTGATCCAATATACTATTAGATAATACACGTGTTCAGTGATTGATCCAGTATACTATTATATAATACACGTGTTCAGTGATTGATCCAATATACTATTAGATAATACACGTGTTCAGTGATTGATCCAATATACTATGAGATAATACACGTGTTCACTGATTGATCCAATATACTATTAGATAATACACATGTTCAGTGATTGATCCAGTATACTATTAGATAATACATGTGTTCAGTGATTGATCCAATATACTATTAGATAATACATGTGTTCAGTGATTGATCCAATATACTATTAGATAATACACATGTTCAGCGATTGATCCAATATACTATTACATAATACACGTGTTCACTGATTGATCCAATATACAATTAGATAATAAACATGTTCAGTGATTGATCCAATATCTTCTTCTTCTTCTTCTTTCGGCTGCTCCCGTTAGGGGTTGCCACAGCAGATCAACTGTTTCCCTTTCTTCCTGTCCTCTGCATCTTGCACTGTCACACCAACCACCTGCATGTCCTCTCTCACCACACCCATTAACCTTATCTTAGGCCTTCCTCTTTTCCTGTTACCTGGCATCTTCATCCTTAGCATCTTTTTTTCCAATATACTCTGCATCCCTCCTCAGCACATGTCCAAACTAACGTAATCTTGCCTCTCTGGCTTTGTCTCCAAACCTTCCAACCTGGGCTGACCCTCTAATATACTTATTCCTAATCCTGTCCATCTTCGTCTCACCCAGTGCGAATCTTAACATCTTCAACTCTGCCACGCCAAGCTCTGACTCCTGCATTTTTGTCAATGCCACGGTCTCCAACCCATACAACATAGCTGATCTCACTACCCTCTTGTAGACCTTCCCTTTCACTCTTACTGATACTCGTCTGTCATAAATAACACCTGACACTCTTCTCCACCCACTCCATCCTGCCTGTACCCTCTTCTTCACCTCTCTTCCATACTCACCATTACTCTGAACTGTTGATCCCAAGTACTTAAACTCATTCACCATTGTCAATTCTACTCCCTGCATCCTCACCATTCCTCTATCCTCCCTCTCATTCACACAAATATATTCTGTCTTATTCCTGCTGACCTTCATTGCTCTTCTCTCTAGAGCATATCTCCACCTCTCCAGGGTCTCCTCCACCTGTTCCCTACTCTCACTACAGATCACAATGTCATCTGCAAACATCATAGTCCACGGGGACTCCTGTCTGATCTCGTCTGTCTACCTGTCCATCAACATTGCAAATAAGAAAGGGCTCAGAGCTGATCCTTGATGTAATCCCACCTCCACCTTAAATGCATCTGTCCCTCCCACTGCAAACCTCACCGCTGTCACACTACCCTTGTACATATCCTGTACAACTCTTACATACTTTTCTGACACTCCCGACTTCTCATACAATACCACAACTACTCTCTAGGCACCCTGTTATATGCTTTCTCTAATTCCACAAAGACACAATGCAACTCCTTCTGACCTTCTCTGTACTTCTCCATCAACACTCTCAGAGCAAACATCGCATCTGTAGTGCTCTTTCCTGGCATGAAACAATACTGCTGATCACTAATCATCACCTCCCTCATTAACATAGCTTCCACTACTTTTTCCCATAACTTCATGCTGTGACTGATCAGTTTCATCCCTCTGTAGTTACTACAGCTCTACACATCACCCTTATTCTTAAAAATTGGTACGAAAATACTTTTTCTCCATTCCTCAGGCATCCTCTCACTTTCCAAGATTTCATTAAACAATCTAGTTAAAAACTCCACTGCCATTTCACCTAAACACCTCCATGCTTCCACAGGTATGTCATCGGGACCAACAGCTTTTCCGTTCTTCATCCTCTTCATAACTATCCTTACTTCCTCCTTGCTAATCCACTGCACTTCATGATTCACTATCCGCACATCATCCTACCTTCTCTCTCTCTCATTCTCTTCATTCATCAACCCCTCAAAGTACTCTTTCCATCTGCTAAACACACTCTCCTTGCTTGTGAGTATGTTTCTCTCATTATCCTTTATCACCCTTACCTGCTGCACATCTTTACTAGCTTGGTCCCTCTGTCTAGCCAATCGGTACAGGTCCTTTTCTCCCTCGTTAGTGTCCAACCTTTAATAAAAATCTTCATACGCCTTATCCTTAGCCTTCACCACCTCTCTCTTTGCCATGCAGCTCATCTCCTTATACTCTTGTCTACTTTCTTCATCTCTTATACATGTGTTCAGTGATTGATCCACTATACAATTAGATAGCACATGTGTTCAGTGATTGATCCAATATACTATTAGATAATACACGTTTTCGGTGATTTATCCAATATACTATTACATAATACATGTGTTCAGTAAATGATCCAATATACTATTAGATAATACACATGTTCAGTGATTGATCCAATATACTATTAGATAACACATGAGTTCAGTGAATGATCCAATATACTATTAGGTAATACATGTGTTCAGTGATTGATCCAATATACTATTAGATAACACATGTGTTAAGTGAATGATCCAATATACTATTAGGTAATACATGTGTTCAGTGATTGATCCAATATACAAATAGATAATACATGTGTTCAGTGATTGATCCAATATACAATTAGGGAATACAAGTTTTTCAGTGATTGATCCAAAATACTATTAGATAATACACATGTTCAGTGATTGATCCAATATACTATTAGATAATACACCTGTTCAGTGATTGATCCAGTATACTATTAGATAATACACGTGTTCAGTGATTGATCCAATATACTATTAGATAGTACATGTGTTCAGTGATTGATCCAATAAACTATAAGATAATACACATGTTCAGTGATTGATCCAATATACTATTAGATAATACACGTGTTCGGTGATTTATCCAATATAATATTACATAATACATGTGTTCAATAATTGATCCAATATATTATTAGATAATACACATGTTCAGTGATTGATCCAATAAACTATTAGATAATACATGTGTTCAGTGATTGATCCAATATACTATTAGATAATACATGTGTTCAGTGATTGATCCACTATACAATTCGATAATACAAGTGTTCAGTGATAGATCCAATATACAAATAGACAATACATATTTTTCAGTGATTGATCCAATATACTATTAGATAATACACATGTTCAGTGATTGAGCCAATATACTTTCAGATAATGCACATGTTCAGTGATTCATCCAATATACTATTAGATAATACACATTTTGCAGTGATTGATCCAATGTACTATTAGATAATACACATGTTCAGTGATCGATCCAATATACTATTAGCTTATACACGTGTTCAGTGATTGATCCAATATACTATTAGATAATACACGTGTTCACTGATTGATTCAATATACTATTAGATAATAAACGTGTTCAGTGATTGATCCAATATACTATTCAATAATACACGTGTTCAGTGATTGAGCCAATATACGGTTAGATAATACCTGTGTTCCGTGATTGATCCAATATACCATTAGATAATACACGTGTTCCGTGATTGATCCAATATACTATTAGATAATACATGTGTTCGGTGACTGATCCAATATACTATTAGATAATACACATGTTCAGTGAATGATCCAATATACTATTAGATAAAACAAGTGTTCAGTGGTTGATCCAATATACTATTAGATAGTACATGTGTTCAGTGATTGATCCAATATACTATTAGATAATACGTGTTCATTGATTGATCCAATATACAATTAGATAATACACGTGTTTAGTTATTGATCCAGTATATTATTAGCTAATAGATGTGTTCAGTAATTGATTGAATATACTATTAGATAATACATGTGTTCAGTGATTGATCCAATATACTATTAGATAATACACATGTTCAGTGATTGATTCAATATACTATTATATAATACACGTGTTCAGTGATTGATCCAATATACTATTAGATAATGCACGTGTTCAGTGATTGATCCAATATACTATTAGATATTACACGTGTTCAGTGATTGATCCAATATACTATTATATAATACACATGTTCAGTGATTGATCCAATACACTATTAGATAATGCACTTGTTTTGTGATTGATCCAATATACTATTAGATAATACACGTGTTTAGTTATTGATCCAGTATACTATTAGATAATACATGTGTTCAGTAATTGACTTAATATACTATTAGATAATACATGTGTTCAGTGATTGATCCAATATACTATTAGATAATACACGTGTTCAGTGATTGATCCAATATGCTATTAGATAATACCCATGTTCAGTGATTGATCCAATATACTATCACATAATACATGTTTTCAGTAATTGATCCAATATACTATTAGATAATACACATGTTCAGTGACTGATCCAATATACTATTAGATAATACATGTGTTCAGTGATTGATCCACTATACAATTAGATAATACACGTGTTCAGTGATTGATCCAATATACAATTAGATAATACACTCTTTTCAGTGATTGATCCAATATACTATTAGACAATATGCGTGTTCAATGATTGAGCCAATATACTTTCAGATAATACACATGTTCAGTGATTCATCCAATATACTATTAGATAATGCGCATTTTTCAGTGATTGATCCAATATACTATTAGATAATACACGTGTTCAGTGATTGAATTAATATACTTTCAGATAATACACGTGTTCAGTGATTGATCCAATATACTATCAGATAATACATGTGTTCAGTGATTGATCCAATATACTATTAGCTTATACACATGTTCAGTGATTGATCCAATATACTATTAGATAATACACATGTTCAGTGATTAATCCAATATACTATTAGATAATAAACGTGTTCAGTGATCTATCCAATACACTATTAGATAATACACATGTTCGTTGATTGATCCAATATACTATTAGATAATACACATGTTCAGTGATTGATCCAATATACAATTAGATAATACATGCGTTCCGTGATTGATCCAATATACTATTAGATAATACACGTGTTCAGTGATTGATCCAATATACTACTAGATAATACATGTGTTCAGTGATTGATCCAATATACAATTAGATAATACACGTGTTCAGTGATTGATCCAATATACAATTAGATAATACACGTTTTTCAGTGATTGATCCAATATACTATTAGATAATACAGGTGTTCAGTGATTGATCCAATATACTATCAGATAATTCATGTGTTCAGTGATTGATGCAATATACTATTAGATAATACACGTGTTCAGTGATTGATCCAATATACTATTAGATAATACACGTGTTCAGTGATTGATTCAATATACTATTAGATAATACACATGTTCAGAATTGATCCAATATACTGTTAGATAATACACGTGTTCAGTGATTGATCCAATATACTATTAGATAATACACATGTTCAGTGATTGATCCAATATACTATTAGATAATACATGTGTTCAGAGATTGATCCAATATACTATTAGATAATACATATGTTCAGAGATTGATCCAATATACTGTTAGATAATACATGTGTTCAGTGATTGATCCAATATACTATTAGATAATACATGTGTTCAGTGATTGATCCAATATACTATTAGATAATACATGTGTTCAGTGATTGATCCAATATACTATTAGATAATACACGTGTTCAGTGATTGATCCAATATATTATTAGATAATACACTTGTTTAGTGATTGATCCAATATACTATTAGATAATACGTGGTTCAGTGATTGATCCAATATACTATTAGATAATACATGTGTTCAGTGATTGATCCAATATACTATTAGATAATACACCTGTTCAGTGATTGATCCAATATACTATTAGATAATACACGTGTTCAGTGATTGATCCATTATACTATTAGATAATACATGTGTTCAGTGATTGATCCAATATACAATTAGATAATACACATGTTCAGTGATTGATCCAATGTACAGTTAGATAATACATGTTTTTCAGTGATTGATCCAATATACTATTAGATAATACAGGTGTTCAGTGATTGATACAATATGCTATCAGATAATACATGTGTTCAGTGATTGATGCAATATCCTATTAGATAATACATGTGTTCAGTGATTGATCCAATATACTATTAGAGATTTCATGTGTTCAGAGATTGATCCAATATACTATTAGATAATACATATGTTCAGAGATTGATCCAATATACTGTTAGATAATGCATGTGTTCAGTGATTGATCCAATATACAATTAGATAATACATGTGATCAGTAATTGATCCAATATACTATTAGATAATTCATGTTTTCAGTGATTGAACCAATATACTATTAGATAATACATATATTCAGTGATTGATCCAATATACTATTAAATAATACATGTGTTCAGTGATTGATCCAATATACTATTAGATAATACACATGTTCAGAGATTGATCGAATATACTATTAGATAATACACGTGTTCAGAGATTGATTCAATATACTATTAGATAATACATATGTTCAGAGATTAATCCAATATACTGTTAGATAATACATGTGTTCAGTGATTGATCCAATATACTATTAGATAATACATGTGTTCAGTGATTGATCCAATATACTATTAGATAATACATGTGTTCAGTGATTGATCCAATATACTATTAGATAATACATGTGTTCAGTGATTGAACCAATATACTATTAGATAATACATATATTCAGTGATTGATCCAATATACTATTAGATGATACACGTGTTCAGTGATTGATCCAATATATTATTAGATAATACACTTGTTTAGTCATTGATCCAATATACTATTAGATAATAGTAGAGACAAATGTGTTGAACCAACCACCAGGAATAAACAGCAAAATAGTCCACAAAACTGCAAAACACTTCAGTCAGGCAAAAAGGTAAAACTCCGTGGTAAAAGCCAGACAATCGTTTATTGAAGACGAAGAATAAGCGCTTTCACGTGGTAAAACCACGCTTCATCAGATATCATTGAATAATACAGAGGTACCAATATTTATACTACAAAGCGCGGGAACTTAATTAGATAATTTACTTTTGAATCAATCAAGTATGCATTATTGAACACTGAACTAGCATTTGCAATGCACCTTAAAAGTTTCCTTACTGTGCAAATAAGCAGAGCGTAAGGAGACAGAACCAAGACTATCTGCATAAATTTATGATAAAAGCATATATCTCTATATATATAACAGTCATTTACATTACCTTATAATAACAAAAGCAGAATATAGTGGTTTCCATTGTTGGATAATTAAGACACAGCTTTCCTTATGTTAAATCTCTCAAAGGATGCACGTAATAAGTTGTCTGCATTTGATGGAAAAAATCATTATGGCAAGCCTATCTATCTATGGAACCACAAAAAACATACAAAAGCTATGTGAATCCTAATAAGGACTTTTCAAGCAAAAGAAATTGAAAATACAAAACTTGTATCTTTTTAACGAAAACCAGATGATCAATGAAAATATGAAGTGATTAATGCAAGTATCAAGTTCAAAATAAGCTTGTATACATTTTTGAAAGATTACCCATTTTGGTATATAATATAGCAAAAGCTAAAACCCAACTAAAAAATGTACATTAGCTTTAACAAAAAATAAAAAATGGAAAATAAAACATAAATATTATCACATTTCCCTAGACATTTTATAAATAATGCCCCCATATATAGAGATGAATCACAAGCATATTAGCTCAGAACACTAAGCATAAATCCTCACAATAGAAGTGGACTCATGCTTACAAGCATGCCTTAATCTTAAATATTTTGAAAAAATGTAAATAAAAATGCATATGTACTATCAAGCACATCACATAGCTTATACGGCATAATTATTATGTCCCCATCTATAAACACATCAATTCAAAATGCAAAAATATAAAAGTATATCTCCTAAGAATATTACCTAAATCTCACTGTCAAAAATGTATTATCAAAACTCACTATCAAAGACAGTGTGTATGCAGAAATGAGACTAAGCAAAATATCAAAGACTGTCTGCTATTAAGTTGTTATCTTAAAATAATGAAAAAGATTTTTTCTATAAATAAAATAAATATATAATTAGAAACATATCTATGTTTCTGGTAATAATACTATCAAAAATGTATTTTGTGTTATGAATAACACTTATACTAAAAAATATGTAACTACATACTTAATACGATGATTCCAAATGGAATATCAATGTCAAGTACCTCAAAAAAGTATGCATAATTAAATATTGAGTCATAAAATGAAACATGGTAAGCTGTAAAAGTGGGGCAGACCATGTATTAAATATAGGACCCATCAAATATATCCAAATACATCAATCCTTACCTACTTCAATAATATGAAAATGGATTATCTATCTAGATAACAAAGCCGGTTTTATGGAGACTGAACTATTAATCCCTGGTGTCAAGTGGGCTCCTAGTTTCAGTATCCAGTGTAATTCATTCATAGCTAGATTATTTTCCTTGTTGCCTTCCCTAGCATTAGCAACAACTATTTGCAGCACTCTAAAAGTAAAAGAGTGTGATGGAAAATCAATAACATGTTTGGCTAGTGCATTTGTATCTATTTTCTTCTTAATGTCATATAGATGGTTGTAGATACGCTCCTGTAATTTCCTTTTCGTTAAACCTGCGTAAAACGCATTACATTTAATGCAGGTGGCAAGGTATATGACATTACTAGTGTTGCAATTAGCAAAAAAATGAGGTGTAAATACATATTCCATTGTTGGATGTTCAAATGGTTGTTCCTTTGTAATGTAGCTACATCTGTTACAGCAATAACATGGAAACGTACCTAGTTTGTATGAGATGGATTTACTAGAAGTCATTCTAGTACCATCAATTGCAGTATGTAAGTCACCACACAAGATCCTCTTTAGATTTTTACTATTCTTATACAGAAAAACTGGATTCTTGCCTAGCAGATCTCCTGTACTTGCATCTGTAATCAATATGCGCCAATTATCTCTGATGACCTCTTGGATTTTATTAATATCACTAGTGTAAGTTGTCACATATCTGACAGGATTACTGCAAGAGGATCTCACTTTGTTGTGACTCCAAACAGCATAGTTTTTTGTTCCTAGTCTAGGTGGTTCCATGGATATTCTTTGTCTCAGTGTATCAAATTTAATGTTGCCAACCATTACAGGATCATACCCTCTATCTAAAAAGAGGTCTTCTAGTATTTGTGCCTCCCTAATTAAATCTTTCTCTTCACTGCATATTTTCAAGATCCTAAGGAATTGACTTTTAATTATCCCCTGGAACACATGTCTGGGGTGCATGCTGTCAAAGTAAAGTAGCGAATTGCGCCAAATAGGTTTTCTGTACAATGAAGAGACAATTCCTCCTTCAGAAGTAAAACTAAGTGTCACATCAAGAAAGTTGATGTGAGTACTGGAGGACTCCTGTGTGAATCTCAGAAAGCTACTAGTAGTTTCTAGGTAGTTCCAAAAAGCTTCAAACAATGACAAGGCACCTTCCCAAATGATAATGATATCATCTACAAAGCGTCTGTAGAGTTTGATATGTTTAAAGTTTTCATGTGTGAATAGGTACAGCTTCTCCCACCATAGAACAACCAGATTAGTGTAGGTATTAGCACAGGGGGTGCCCAATCAGTGATTGAACCAATATACTATTAGATAATACATATATTCAGTGATTGATCCAATATACTATTAGATGATACACGTGTTCAGTGATTGATCCAATATATTATTAGATAATACACTTGTTTAGTCATTGATCCAATATACTATTAGATAATACATGGTTCAGTGATTGATCCAATATACTATTAGATAATACATGTGTTCAGTGATTGATCCAATATACAATTAGATAATACACGTGTTCGGTGATTGATCCAATATACTATTAGATATTACATGTGTTCAGTATTTTCATGAATTACAGTATTTTCCTAATAGAATTCCACACACTGAAAAGAAAGGTAACACTAGTTTAAAATGCTGACACAAATGAAAAAGGGGAAGCAAGCAAAGGAATGTCCTATTCTACTGCTAGTTAATAAAAGAAGGAAGAAGAAACACATCCTTTTACTGAGAGAAAAGGAGAGTTTCTTTTTTTTTAGTACTAGATTATGTTTGGAGAAGTGAATTTTGTTAGAGTTGTGATTTTATTTGAAGCAGACTGTAGTATAACTTTGACGTGCATTTAACTATCATGCAGTACATGGTTCAGAGAGATTATGCTCCAAAATCTGAAAAATGATAAACAATTACTATAGCCTGAGACCAAACCATTTCAGTGATTACAGGGTTGTGTTACAATTGTTGCATACCCCTTAATCGCCATGATGGTTGAGTATAATGGAATGGACATTCCTTTAGTCCATGAATATCTTTACTCCTATGTCCACTGAAGTTGACATATGTTAGTCTATAAGTGGCTTATTTAAATTACGGTAATATTTAAAATCATCACTGAATTTTTCCTTACTTGCTGTCAATGTGACAACACTTGCTAAGTGCTTTGCTAGCTTTCAAAGTGAGTAAAACACAAAGCATTTTGTAACTAACAGTATGTGGAGCTAATAACACTCTGTGCACTACAAAGAGTTATGATCAGGTTTCACCAATGATAATCCATTATTATGGGTTCTTGACATGGATGCCGAGATTCGATTCTCCAGCTTTGCTCTCAAGGTGAATTTCTTGAGATTAGTGTCTTGAACAAATAATAACATGGTTATTATTGGAGATCCTCTATAAAATCTGCAACAGAAAAACTAAAAAATATCTGAGTGAATCTACACTGTGTGCTTTTAACTAGTGTTAAAAGATGTGGGAATAAAGTTTGCAACTGTTTTTGTTGGTAAATATACCAGTTATACCACAAGATGTGAAATGTATATCAAATGTGTGAGAGAAAAAATATGTAATTATTCTGTCACATGATTACCAGAGATATAAGGGTTGCTAGGCTGGGAAGCTAACACTGTAAAAATCTCAAGTATAAAATTATTTTAATAGCTAGCTAACCAAGTGCAGACAAAACTCAGTGTCAGGTAAATGTGAAACTCAACTGAATTGCATCAGGTGCTTGTGTATAGGCAAAAAGTAAGGCAAGTTAATAAAAACAAGTGAATCAGAGAAGGGAGAACTGCCTTGTCCTTGTTGCTCTTTGTACCTATCTCTCTGCTTCTGAAGTCTTCTAAAAATTCATCCAATGTAGCTTAGGGTTCAGTAATTCTTGTAGTTAGAAGACAGCAAGGAAAATATTTAGAGTAAGCAGAATTTTTCTTTCTTGTAATATTGTTGTTCAAAGTGATTCTTAAGTTATATCTGTGCAAGTTTGTTTCTATGCATATTTATTTCTGAAATGTACTCCTTTAACTCAATTTTTCTTAAAGTGTTTTTACTTATTCGTTGTTATAAAGCTTGTGTCTGATTATTTACTTATTTATTAATTAATAAGAAAGCATTTATTGTTAAATGATATCCACCTCTGCTTGATTAGACAAAATGCTATTTGTTTTATTACTACTTAGCTTATTTTTCAAGAGTACAACCATATCTGAAGCTCTCAATCATGTAATCTAGGACAGTGGCTGTTTACTACCTGGATCAAGGCAAAAAGACAGTAGAGCTGGAAAATGTTAGCTTTTTCTGGAGATTAATTGTGCATGAGTGTGTGCGTGTGTGTGTGTGTGTGTGTGTGTGTGTGTGTGTGTGTGTGTGTGTGTGTGTGTGTGTAAAAGTTTATAAAAGGTGTAGTTGAAAGGGAGTTTGTGAAAGCTAGGTTAAAGATTCTGCTCAGTGAAGAGGTCGGTGTGAAGCACATTCCTCTGTGTGGATAGGTAGTCCCATATTTAAGACAACAGTGCTTATTGCCTGTATGCTCTTGAAGCCAAGCTATGTTTAGTAAGTTGTTTATGGTGATTCATATTTATGTACCTTTTTATTCTTTAAACTGGTTAGAATCACTGGTGTGACTCAATAGACAATATCTCTGGTGGCCACCAGATTCTTTATTTAAGTAATTTATTTGCTTGCAGTGGGAGGAGATAAAAGTACAGCTGTCCTTCCCAACTGTACATCTTAAGGAACATACTATGATGCCTGCAGAAAGCTATGGAAAGAAAGAAAGGGAGAGACTAGATTGGATGACATGGTCTTTTTTGCATGGACCAGAAATGAAGAAACTGAAGAGGAAAGAAAAGGAAGGTAGAAGGCAATTAGTAGAAGATACACAAAATAACAGATTCATAGTTGTTTACTAGGCTAACGGGCACAAGAGCCTTTTTACGCATAGCCACGCATCTCAAATCTCTGACAAGTTCTGGAAGCCTTGATAAGTGTAAGCAGGGGCTTGGGAGATGAAAGATTTCAAGCAGGGGCCTGAGAGATGAACCATTTACAGGTTGCTTGTGCCCATTACAGACATAGGTGTCAAACCAGGGATGAATTTCTTGTTCCCCATCTAATTGTCCAAGTTACACTTGAACTGGGTTAGAGAGGAAGTCTGATTCATATGGATGGGCAGTCTGTTCCAGAGACGGAGTAATCTCTGGGATGGGTCTATATCAGTTCCGCAAAAATCCATTTTAGCAAATACCAAAAGAGCGACATGTATTAATCGAACTGCGAATAGACCGAACGCACTAAACTGCAAAATTTAAAACATCGAACGTTCATAGTCGGCCAACCCCACCACAATCTACATGCTACCTACCCAAACAAAATAAATAAACCACATACATACACTAACCAAACCCTACTCCTAACTCTAAAGTAAAGCACCAAACCCCAACTTCTAACCCTACACTAAACCCCACATACACAACTATCTATGCACTATCCTTAACTCCTCCCTAACCCTAAGGTCCGTAACTACCACACACTTCCCCTACAGAGATATACCCTAACAAAATAAATAATACACATAAATACATTTAACAAAACCCTACTTCTAGCACTACACTAAACCCCACATACACGGCTATCTATGCACTATCCTAAACCCCTCCCTAACCCTAAGGTCCGTAACTACTGCACACTTCACCTACGGAGATATACCCTAACAAAATAAATAATACACATAAATACATTTAACAAAACCCTACTTCTAACACTACACTAAATCTTACATGCATTACCTATCTATACACTTACCTTAACCTGCACCCTACCTAAGGTCCATACCTATTGCACACTTACCTTACGGAGCTATACCGCAGATGGCCAACCAAAACACTTCGACATTTCAGATTTCGCTGTTTTGGACTTTCAGCATTTACGTAGTTTGCGCAATACATGTCGATCATTTTGTATTTGTGGAAATGGCATTTTGATCGTCTGATAGGGAGCCCTCTGGGATACATACCTGTCAGTCCAGCAGGTCCTATTTATATCACAGGCAAGGTTTAAGTCTTTAGATTGGGTAATTATGGTGCTGTTTGTTTTATGGATAAACAGGAGGTCCATCAGAGTGGGGTCTGACAATGCCCTGTATGTCAGGCATAGATCTACCCTCAACAGCCTGTAGGACACAGAAAATAGGGATAGCGACTTGTGACTGTCTCCATAGAAGATTTTGCTTACACACTTTATTCTTTTAGTGATGAATCTCTGTGGATGGTCCAGTTGTTGGATATGCCTGGTCAGGTACATACCAAAGGGGGCATTGTACTCAATGACAGGTCTGATGAGGTCTGATGAGTGTCAGATACCATGGAACAATGACTTCCTTGGACCTAGATGCCATACCTTTGTTTATAAGTTGTGCGGAATAGAATGATTTCCTCATTACTGTAGACATGTGATTGTCAAAAGCTAGATTACTGTCTATGTGTGTCCCTAAGTCCTTGACTACTATGTCAGCTTTAAGGGATGTGTTGTCAATATGATAGTTAACAGGGGTGGATGTCTTCCTGAAGGATACTATTATGCATTTCTTGGCATTTAGTTTTAGTCCATGACATCAGTTGTTTGTTTGTGTCAGCCCTTCCTGGAGAACATTTGTGTCAGTGTAGCATTCAATGACAGCTCCTAATTTGCAATCATCTGCAAATTTAGTCAGCCAGAGACCACTGACATTGGCCTTGACTTCTGAGAAGTAAATGCCAAAAAGGAGTGGTTCAAGGACTGATCCTTGAGGGACTCCACTTGTGACTGGACCCATTTTTAGAGGTGTACTCACCAATTCTAACTTTCTGGGTCCTGTGTGTGAGCCAGCTGGATATCCACTGGGTGACATACGGGTTTGTACCTAACCTTTTGAATCTGTCAACAATGCCACAGTGGAGTGTTGTGTCAAATGCCTTGAACAGGTCAAGGTAGACAGTGAGAGCCATTTTGCCATAATCCATTGCTTTATTGACCTTCTGAAAGAAGTCTACCAGGTCGAGTAGGTATGACCTACCCTTGATGAAACCAAACTGGGTTGTGCTTAGTGTCTGGAGGTTTACTATATCACTACTGATCATTTCCATGATAATTCTATTCATGGCTTTGCATATAAGACTCGTGAGACTTATGGGTCTGTAGTTTTCTGGGACTGTAGATGACTCACCTTTGTTCAGAGGGATGACTGCTGCTGTTCTCCATTCATGAGGCAGAAAGCCTGTTTGGAAGCTACTTTTAAATAGAAAATTCCAGAGGGTCTAATAGGTTATGCTTCATGCTATTTAGAAGGCATCCTGGAATGCTGTATGTGTCCATTGATGCAGTGCACTTGGCCTTAGAGCATTAAGGACCTGTTTCCTTGTGATAGCAGGATGAGTTATATTTGATGGTATTTTCTGAGGGAAGGTTTTGGGGGGAGAAAGGGGTAAAGCTGGGTCTGAATTAGTCAGCCAGTAGGTTTGCTATATCTAAAACTTAAATGAAAATACTACAGATCATGACTTGTTTGTGCATTTTGCACTGGTTTTTGTAACCATGTAATGATGGTAAAGAAGACAAGTATCTAAAACAAGCCATCTTTTTCTGCAATAAAGATATTATGAATGTTAAACTCATGGCTAACATAGATATATAGGTAAAAAGAAAGCAAGCAATGAAGAACTACAGAAGAAACAGGTGCACATACGTGACTAATGAATAATGAGTTCCAGGAAAAGAATTAATTCCCCCCCAGATAGCCACTGATGTAATTTAATTTGATTAATGCAACACAGACAGGAGTCTCCATCCCTCCAGGTCTTCTGTATAATTACTGTGAGATAAGGCAGAGGTTCTAACATTAAAATCTACTACATGCTTGATTGTAAACCTATGATGCAATGCAAAATTAGTTCAAGAATGAACAAGGTCATAAGTATCTAATGGTTAGGACACAAAATGCAGGGGTCCCTCTGCTACACAGTACAACTGCTGTGTGTTAGTTCAAAGCAAATGATACTCGATTAATGAACCATGGACAGTGTTACTCCATTCCTTTGTGATACTACTTACACCTAGTAAATTACATCACATCATAGTGTAACTTAAGTTACAAATTCTTGTTGCGCTGTGCATATGAGCACTTATTCACAGTCCATAACATCATGCGGTCATTGTATTCCAGGCCGATTCTTCTTGTTTTACTACATTAACATTGCTTGATTAAGCATTGCCATTGAGTATATCATTGAGTTAATGATATATACATTACATAATTGAACACTCATTCCCCTCCACAACTTCTGTGTAATAAAAATGAATCACTTGTGTCACCTTTTGTGCATCACAGGCATGTTACAACATTCATGCGCATAAGTGATGTTTTATGAGGAGATAATTTACTAATGTAGTGCAGGTAGTGACTTCTGTCCAATGATACAATCATTGCACATTAAGCAGGGACATCCATATGGATTCTAGCCTGACACAACACACAGCCCTCTCAGTTTGACAGTCTTTTAACATAAATAGCATTTCCCCACACATCTACATCATACAAACTAAATATGTTATAGGGCTTACAAAATACCTGACCTATTGTATGCAGAGAATGACAGCTATCCTAGTGTGTGGTACTAAAACCGCAGCGACTTAACATGACCCACTGGTCACAGCAATGACAAAAGATACAGATCTTGTGGTCAGGAAAGTACAATAAATTAGTATTTTAGACAGAACATTTAGTCATAAGATCTTAAGCATATTTTTTTCAAGAGCAAGCCTCAATGATCAGTTTGACATTTGTAGATAAATAGATAATAAAGATTAATTGCAACAAATCTGAACCATTTGAAAACTTCATATGAGAGTGGAGGCAAATGTTAAAAGCCTGTGCAGTACATAAGAGATTGATACACTCTCAGTATATAAATGGATAGATAAAATTAGCCTTTATAGGTTCATGGGTAGTTACTAGGCTATTGGCACAAGGGCCTACGCAAGCCTAGCCAACAAGGTTCCCTGGCTTATGCCACTCAAGAAAGTTATTTTCCTGTGTCACTTTCAAGCAGAGACACAGAAGTGATCCCTGGGGTGTATTTCCTATTTACCATCCACTCATCAAGATATTTCTTGAAGAGTGCTAATGAAGAACTTTGCTTGACATAGATGGGTAGCCTGTTCCAGAGTATGGGAAGTCTCTGGGACAGGAATCTATCCCTCCAGCATGTCCTGTTTATTGTGGTGACAAGGTTTACGTCCCCAGAGCATGTAGCTCAGAGGGATTGGGATTTCTATAGGTGTAGCATGTCCAACGGCTCTGGGTTTGACATAGCTTTATATGTTAGGCAGAGATTACCTTGGAGTAGGCGATATGCTATGGAGTAAAGCTGGAGTTGTTTGAGGTGGTGAGTGTAGGGCATTTGTTTGAGGCCAGTAATCCTCTTTGTGAGGTACTTCTGTGGCCTTTCCAGCTGCTGCAGATGTCTTGTGAGGTACATTCCAAAAGGGGCATTGTACTCTATAATGGGTCTAATGAGTGTTGAGTACAGGGGAACAACGACCTCTTTTTTCCTGGATGAGAACCCTTTTATGATGAGGTGTGCCATGTAGAAGGACTTCCTGACTACTGTGGTGATGTGACTATCAAAGGACAGACTACTGTCCACCTGGGTCCCAAGGTCTCTTATCACACATTTGGTGTTAAGCAGACTGCTGCCTATGTGGTAGTTCATGGGTACAGAGTTTTTACCAAAGGAGATGACACTGCACTGTTTGGCATTGAGCTTGAGGCCATGTCTTTGACACCATTCATCTGTCTCAGCGAGGCCCTTCTCTAGGATGTCCACATCATTTGGGGACTTGACTATGGCTGCTAGTATGCAGTCATCTGTGAACTTCATTAACCAGAGGCCTTCTGTGTTAGCCTGTACTTCAGAGAAGTAGATACCAAAAGGAGAGGTCTCAGGATGGAACCCTGTGGTACTCCACTTGTCACTGCCTTGAGGTCAGATTTGGAGTCTGCAACTTTTACAGTGTGGGTTCTGTCAGTGAGCCAGTTGGCAACCCATCTTGTGATGTAGGGATTTATACCTAGTTTAGTGAGTTTAGCTATAATTCCAGAATGGGGAATGGTGTTGAAAGCCTTGGCAAGGTCAAGATAGGCTGTGTGAACCACCTTATCCTCATCTACAGCTTTGGTGACTGCCTCAAAGAAGTTGATCAGGTTCAGGAGGCATGATCTGCCTTTCACAAACCCGAACTGGGTGGGATCCGGAGTTTGGAGGTTGCCAATGTCTTTGTTTATGAGTTCCATGATGATAGGTACCATGGCCTTGCAGACCAGGCTTGTCAGGCTAATAGGTCGATAGTTCCCGGGATCAGTGGCGGCTCCCCCTTTGTGGAGTGGGATAACTGTTGCTGTGCACTATTCAGTGGGCACAAAGCCTGTTGCGAGGCTATTATCGAACATGGTGCTTAAGTGAGGTGTCAGTTCGTTCTGCAGTTCATGTAAAACGCAGCCTGGGATGTTGTCCGGACCCATGGATGCTGTGTTTTTGGCTTTAGAGAGTGCAGCTTTTACCTGCGTAGTGGTGATTACAGGGACTCTGCATTCTTCCTGTATAGATATGGACCCTTTAGGGGGTGAGAGGGGGGGTAAAGTTAGCACTGAACCTATCTGCCAGGATGTTGTCAATATCAGTTGGTTCTGTAATGTTCTTGCCTTTGTGCTGTAACTCAGAGCAGATCTGGGTATTGTCAAGATTCTTGACATAGCTATAGAATGCTTTGTGGTTGTCCTTGGAATTAGTGGTAATTTTGTTTTTGTAGCTAGCTTTGGAGGATCTTATAAGGGATCTCAGCTTCTTACTGAGGCTGACCAGGGAGCTCCTCCACTCATGGGATTTTACTCTCTTTTGCAACAGTTTCTTCTTTCTGTTGTACAGTTTGTTTATGGCAGGGGACCACCAGATTGGCTTCTTTTTTTGGAGGATAGTGTCTTGGTTCTGTTTGGGATAGCACAATCCATGCACTTGTGTAAGTGCTTATAGAGTGCATTTGTGCAGGATTCAGCAATTGTAACTGTATTGTCCATCTGCATGGGTGTCATGAAGTTCACCACTTCTGTCTTAAGAAGCATGAAGTTGGCTTTGGAGAAATTCTTTACTGTGGTTTCCTTAATGGGGGGTGGGGGTGAGATGTGGATAACAAGGGTGATTAGCTTATGGTCGGATATGATCAACAAGGAGTTGGCTTCAGGTGTGGAACACCAGTCACTCATGTTGGTAATGACTAGGTCTAGGATATTGTTACCCCTGGTGGGGGTGTGGATAAGTTGATCCAGGGCATTGGAGTTTATGAATTCCAGAAAGCGTTGAGCTAAGGAGTTGGTACATAAGTAGTTTTCCCAGTTAATGGTGGGGTAGTTGAAATCGCCCATTATTAGGGTGTTTGGTTGAACCCTAATATTCTCCAGTGCATCAAGAAAAGAGGAGTGGGAATCCTGGGGCATGGTGGAGGATCTGTAGCAAGCTACAATTTGGATTGCAGTTTTGCCCAGAGTTAGTTGCACTTGGATAACCTCGGATGCATTATGCTGAGCAACTAGCCTGGAGGTGTGGATATCCTTAATGAATATGGACACACCTCCACCTTTGGTGTTTCGGTCCAGGTTACAAGGCCGAAAAGTGTGGTATGAGTTATAGCCTAGTAGTGCAGAGGTGTTCTCTGGATCCTTGAACCAGGTCTCAGTCACTGCACAGATATCGATGTTCTCCATTTTAAGGAGTGCCTCGAGTGAGTGCATTTTTGATTTAGACTTCTAGCATTGAGTAGCATTACGTTCAATTTTTGCTTGCCTGTTCCTGTTACGATGGTGAATTTGTTATTTGAACCTTGCCTAAAAAAGGCACTATAGGGGCAGCAAGAGCCTTAGCCAGTATATGGAATCCCAGGGGCGACAGGTGCAGGCCATCTGTGGCAAAGCATCGTGGTCCGTCGACCATGTCATCTCAAGCAGACAGGTACTGGATCCCCTTAGAATGACACCAGAAGCTTAGCCATTTGTTGAAGTCAATCATTTTGTCCTTGTACTGCGGTATCATTTGGGGCAATGGCAGAATGCTACTCAGGGCTGGGGTCATACCTGCCTGGGCTACAAGATCGGAGAGCTCTTCCACGTCTCTTTTCATGTAGTCAAGGGAGGTACATCTCAGGTCATTCACACCAATATGGACAATGACAGAGTCATATTTATACTTCTTGTGGAGTGATCTGAGTGCGTGACTATGTGGTGGATCCTGGTACCCAACAGGCAGCTGACAGTAACCTTCTCCTTGTTTAGCCTGGTGAGTGGAACATCAGTGTGCCTGACTATAGAGTCACCTATGACTAGTGTGTTGGGTACATTGTTTTGCCTTATTTGCTGTGCTTGAGTGGCACACTGAGTCTGTAGGCTATGTGTCATTTGGGTTGTGTTGGGGGATGAAGGTTGCTTGTGTTTCTGCTTTGGAGGTCTCTGTTGCTTAGACAGATTATTATTGAAAGCCTCCATGAATGTTTTTGTGTTACTATGTGTGGATTTTGGTGGTGTAGATTTAGTGAGATTATGTGATGAGTGTGGTGTGGTGCAAATGTTTACCTTCTCCTTATGACTGTTAAGTTCACCCTTGGTTGGAGAGAGCTTTACCTCCAGTTTGGCTAGATAAGTGCATCTCTCACAGGCTGTAGTGTTGGTTGGTAGGAGGAGAGGGTTGTTTGAGTACATGAGGCAATTTCTACATTGCCTCAAGATGCCCAGATTCATCATATAGACAGGAGAGAACACTGGGAGCTGACCCTTGGACATGCCTGAATAAAAAACTATTTTCCTCTAGATAAGTGAGGAAAGTGAGTACAAGAGCTGTTTTTCTCTAAGCAAGTGAGAAAAGTAAGTACAAAAACTGTTTTCTTCTAGGTAATGAGGAAGACTGAGTGCTATTGTAATTAGTAGCTTATTTAGTGCTTACAAGTTATAAGTACAGGGAGTTGGATGATGCTTTAAAAGTGATGTTAAAATATTTTTCTTTTTGTTTGTTTTTCCTAAAAGTTTATATTTCCTTTTATGAACTGTAAAAAGTAGGATCATAGCTTATCAGCATGCTATTATGCAAGATCCCTGTGCTTATGTCTTCATAACTGTGGAGTAATATAACAGCAGGGCCTGTCGTAATCAAGCCATTTCATTGGAAAGAAAAATAATGTAAATTGCAGACATACCATCATGTTTCATACTTGTTGTGATATGAAACTGGACACTTTTTGTAGGCATATTCATGGTGACCGCCTTATTAAGCACATGTATAGATTGAATAGGTGTACATTTATAATTTGTATAGGTGCCACACTCTGTCACAGTTCAAAGTTACTTATATGAATGGATTATCTAAGATTTTACTTTCGTATATGGCTGTGTTCCACAATGCTTATTATAAAATAAGGAAACATACAATAAAGGGATCAATACACTGAATAATGCACCTTGCAATGCCTTTAGGCTGCTATTCTCAAAAAATGTAAAACATCTAGACTGAAGCATCTTGTCCCTGCAGACCTTCACTGATAGTCACAACACCATATATGTGCATGTACATCTTTATACAAACCTTTAAAATTAACAGTAGTGATACTTTTTGTATCATGTACACTTTTTGTTACTTGTCCATTTATTAGTACTATGGATGTTAGTCATGCAATCTATATTGGAGCTTTTCTCCTCGGGTCTCCTCTGAAAAAGGGCTACTTAGCTCAGACGGACATTCCCGGTCATCAAATGTAAAATAAATAAATGTGTGATCAATACAACTAATGGTAACAACTATTGTCTGAGGTTCTCTCCTTTTGCTTCTTTCTGGAAGCTATAGATTTCTGAAGAAGTAGGAGGACAATCCATCCACTTCTGTCCATCCATCCATCCATCTATCCGTCCACAAACTCCTTTTCACATTTTGGCACATGGGTTCAGGGTGTCACTTTGACAGTGACAATGTTGAAGAGCCAGTGTTTAATGCCATGTGGCTAGCCCACCACACATACATATGCACACTAATACCTACAGCCAGTTTAGAGGGTTCACTCCACTTACTGCATGTCTTTGGAATGTAGAGAGAAGCTGGAGCATTGGGGAAAACCTCCATAAACGCAGGGAGGACATGCAGACTCTGCATAGAAGACTCCCCAGCTGAAAATTGAACTGTACAACCTCTTGCTGTGAGGAAACAACCATACCTACTGCACCACTGTGCCACCAGTAAAATAAAAGTCTTGCCATCTCTGCAGCTGGAGGTGTTACAACGTTACCAGTTCAAATACAACTGACTAGCTTATTCTGTCCATGTAATGGTGCTTCATGTGGGCATAAGATAGCTCAGGGCATCGATCTGATGGACAATAAGGTACCGTCCTAGTGGGAATGATATCATCCAGTACATATCCTACTGACATGGTAGATGGATTTTGCAGATTTGTCAGCAAAATTAATATAAATAAATGAATAACATCACCTCAGTGATACCTTCCCACAAGTCAAGTACATAAAACAACTACAAATCTTTCTTTAACTATGTCAGGAAATTGAGAACTATCACCCAGTAATGTTGAGAGGTCATCCTCAATACCACTGCATATTTGGACTCAACAGAAATAGCCAGATGCTAGTAAATTTAGTGCAAGTTTTGATCCAACCACAGTTATAATGATACCACAGATTCTACAGTTCCAGCCTCCTCTTAGAATTACCATGAAACAAGTCCTCTCAGTCCTCTCTTAAACTACGCCCACCTCATTGATTGACACTGATAATATATCAGCCTGTCTGAATATCATTACCTGATAATGCCTGTCTAATCCTCTCATTAACTTCTTTAATGTAAGAATCCCCACTCACTACATTCCAAAATCCTGGAAAACAGCCACACTAACGATGTTACACATATTGGTCCAAACACAGACCTTAATCCCTATAGACACATTAGTCTCATTAACCTCATATGTGAAGCTGTGGAGCACATAATCACAGTCCTCATTAAGCAAAACATTGAAACTGTGTTAACCCTAGACCCTGATTAATTTAGCTATGCCAAGGGCAGGTCCTTCTTATCTCATTCATTTCTTCAAAGCAATAGATAGCAGTTATGCAGTATATCTAGCATATCTGAACCTGGACATTGGCCTTTAATACTAATTCCCATGCAGGTATTATCAACAGACTTGGAAGTCTGAATGTAAATCCTTGTGTTATACAGTGGATAACTAATTGGTTAAATGGCAGATCCCATGTAGTTAGAGTTAGATGTACCATGCACCAAGCAAAAACAAACAAACAAACAAATATATACACATATATATATATATATATATATATATATATATATATATATATATATATAAGCTCTTTCATCGAAAAAGCGCTTTCGTTAAAGTGTGTTAAAAAAAAAAAACAATAAATCTACTTTTATGCAGGGGGCAAGCCCCCCTGCACCCACCATGTGGGGGGCTGTGTCACCCATGTCCCCCCTACTTTAATATTCTCACTTCGAGATCGCACTACAGTGAGGAATATTCCCTTATGTGCACCATAGTACGATCTCCGCAACAGACATACTTGCGCAAAAGTGCTTTTGGTGAAAAGCACTTTCATGTAAGTATGCCCAGCCGATAGTGATTCGTGATCTTGTCATTCAGGGATCAGAATGGGTCCTATATATATATATATATATATATATATATATATATATATATATATATATATGTGTGTGTGTGTGTGTGTGTGTGTGCATGCGTGAGTGCGTGCGTGTATATATAAATATATATATCATATTTATTTATATATATATATATATATATATATATATATATATATATATATATATGGATCCCTATCAGATGATAGAAACTTCATATGACTGAAACTCATTTGACTGAGACCATAAGACTGAAATTTCAAAATATTGAAAAATCACTTGAATGAAACCCATAATACTGAAATCTTACAATGCTAAATTTCAACATACTGAATTGTAAAGTGGACAATATAAAGCCAAAATGGCTGGGGGGGTACACCCTCCCATTGTGGGGGGCTATTCCCCCCACACCTCCCCTAACTATATAAACTAACTCCAAAATTGCACTACAGTGGGGGAAAGGGCATATATATACCAGTTGTGCAGCATAGGTTTTAGCAGTGGGCCCTCTCTAATTTTACATTTGCTTCTCAAACCTTCAGTACCAGACCACCTGCATATGGCTACCTAACTGTGCAGATAACTGTAAATTGTGAAATCTTATTCATTCCTTTACTGACTTACAATTGCTCCAACATGGGTTAGACCATGTTAGCAACTGGCTTAGGGACAACAGACTCAAATTATATGTGAAGAAATGTAACATAATTAATTAATTTTGGTAACCCAAACATTTCCACATCTTACCACAAAAGTGACACAGTCCTCCAGTCAGATATTGTGATAAGGGATCTGCACTTTTGTTGATGATTTATTGTCCTCTGACAATTGTGTCCATCATACTTTAGAAATTCTTCAATCTGCCTCATCTATTTTCCAAAGAGTTCCCCTTGTAGATCCAGGTATATCTTAATTCCCATTTGTTCATCTTTGATTAGACATCAACAACGATAGTTCCAGGATGCAAAAATATCACTAGTAACAGTATCCAATGCACCCAATGGCCATTAAAAAACTCCACTTTATTGTTAAACCAAGCGCAGTCAAATGATCCAATAGTTGAGCGCTTTCATCATAGATAATGATAGTAGATAGATAATAATAGTCATTATCTATGATGAAGGCGCTCAACTATTGGATTATTTGACTGTGCTTGGTTCTACAATAAAGTGGAGTTTTTTTTAATGGCCATTGGGTGCATTGGATTTTGTTACAAGTCATCTTTGATTAGACCTATTTCTAAGTATACTGCCACTGTTGTCATCTATTTATTTTAAAACATATTATTCAACTTGAGAGCTGTCAAAGATTCCTAACCAAAAAGACTAATGACCTACGAACTTCACTTATTGGGACAGACTGGCATCCCTCTTCCTGTACTCAGTCTGTTATAGACTCCTTTGTAATGATCGGTGTTTAACCCTTCAAACCACGAAAGACACAACCCTCCTTGACTTCCTATTTCTTCAGAGAAAAAGTGGTCTGTTGAATACCCTGTTAAAGGACCTAAACCTTTACCAACAGAAAAATAAGAAATGATGGCAGATACATTAATTTCTCAAAGTATCTCCCACCTCTGGAAGAAAGTTCTACTAGATGGTAAGAAAAGTAGCAGCATTTCCATTTCCAAGGCAAAACTAGATAAGTGGATGAACATCCTCAAATTGTACCCCTTTATAAAATTGTTGGCTGCATGAAAACTGGACTGAATGTTTGAATATACTAGATATCCATATAAAGAAATTATTACCGTAAGACTATGGTGTAGTAAAATTGTTGAATGATAAAAAACATAAATGCAGCTATTAAAAATATTGGTTGAAAATAAAAACAATACTTATAAAGTTAATAAGGCTTAAAAAAGCCTGTCATTAAATCAGTTTTGCTCTTTTTTTCAAAATACTTGAAATGAAAATAGTGTCATTAATGCCAGGTTTCACCTTGACATTGAGTCTAAGTTGCCATTCAATTTCTTTAATCTGTACATCAAGATCAATATCACCCCATCTTGTGTTGGCCATAACTCTGTCAATAACAAAAAATAGGAACTTTTTGAAATTTGCACATTCTGTAGTATGTGTGTATAGGACGCTGGTGCACTTAGCATTCCTAATATCTCTGTTATCTTCAAATATCCTGTCATGCAACTTCCTAGTGGTCTTACCTATGTAAACTGCAGAGCAGGAAATACAGGTGGCAATAAAAACAACATTTTTAGTATTGCAGTTACAGTGCCCTGGACATTGCAAGTTCCTACCATAAGAGTCAATCTGAACATAAAGTCCATCATTAATGAATCTACAAGTTGAACAACAACCACATTTGTATATTCTAGAAATGTAATTAACCTTTGTACTATCCATGTCCCTCTCCAAAATGTCTTTGATATTTTTGCCTCTGCTGAAGACAGTCCTAGGCTCTGGCCCTAGTTTATTCTTCAGGTCATCATCTAATAGTGCCCCAAATTTTCTTCATATTCCCCTTTAAGTGTTAAGCATCGTAATTAAATGGTATTATCATGACATCATTTTTGGAGTCTTCATCTTGATTGAGATTGATGTTGCTGTGACCACCTCTTAAGATAGGTAAGAACCTCATTGTACGGTTCTTGGCAACCTCTTTATTGATTAATAGTAAAAGCTTGATAGGGTAGTCCCTATCCTTAAACATCCCAATCAGTTTAAACATTTCTTCAGAAAATTTGTTATCATCACTAATCAACCTGGACAGCCTGACCATCTGTCCCTTGACTACACTTCTACATTGATGTTCATGATGACAACTGTCGAAGTGCAGTAACATGTTAGCATAGGTCCTTTTCCTTAATATATTGGAGGATAATTTACCTCTGCACTTATCTTTTGTAAGACAAATGTCTAAATAATCTCTTTCATTTTGATGGATACTATAGATGAACTTTAGATATTGAGTAGTGCTGTTAATTTAATTCAAAAATTCTAGCACTTCAGTACTTGTTCATCTCCAAACTATATCATCCAAAAATCTGTGATACATATGGATCTTGGATGCAAATGAAGATGAAAATACATGGCTCTTTTCCCACTCAGCCAGAAACAACTTTGCAAAAACCGGGGAGCATTTCGCCTCCATGGCCACACCAGATTTTTGCCAGAAAAATTCCCCTTCAAATTTCAAGAAATTGTTTTTGAGGATCACTTTTAACAAGTCCACCAATAAGTTGACTCAGGTTTGATCAAAATGGCCACTTAGTGATAAACACTCTGAAAAATATTCTAAGCCAACATCATGGGGATCACGGTAAATAAGTTGACTACATCTATTGCTACAAAAAAGTCACCCTTGTCTGTCTTAGCTGTTTTTAATAATTCTAGACAATGCCAGGAATCTCTTAAAATGTAACCAAAATCATTGGCAACTTTCTTAGAGAAGTGATCAACAAATGCAGCTAGTGGTTCGGTTTTAGAACCTTGAGTGGAAAAATGGGTCTAAGGGGGGGGGGGGGTCATCAGTGTTTTTGTGCATTTTAGCTATTCTGAAAATTATCAAAAGTTTTGGTGTATCAACTCTCAGAAAATCATATTCATCCATTGTTAGAATGTACTAAGTGCATCAAATAAAAATATGTCAATCTTAGCATAAGCTCTATTAAGTTAATTAAGAGAAACACTTTCATAGGTATCTTCTACATTGAGTAGGGAGTACATTCTACACACATAATTGATCACCCTCATAATGACCACCCCTCCGCCCTTGTCTGGCTTTATTACTTTATATTCTTTATTGCCTGATAACTCTCTAAGAGCCAACCTTTCTTCTTTAATTAAATTTTCAGTTTTGAAGTAACTTGCTTTGACAATGTGTCTAAAATCCTTTTCCACACATACTTCAAACAAATTCACTAAGAGGTTACATGGAGGCAGAAATGTACTTTTTCATTTTAATATAAATGGTTCTGTTCTACATTCACAATTCTTGAGCTGAGTTGCCTGGTGTAAAGTTTCAAATGATTCAACAGTTAGGCAGTGTCAGACTTGAAGCTCGGAACAAAGCCAAAGCCTTTTTGTAACACAAAAATATGTTTATTTTTCAAGGAAAAATCACTGAGGTTGTGTATGATTCCAGACCTAAAATTCACCATTGATGCTGTAGAATCACTGTCAATCAAACCATTATTTGTGTTCACATTTGGTACTGACATAGCATTGTTATGCATTTTGGTTATTCTAGGACTAGGATTCAGACCATTTAATTCTTCGAATATCACCACTGGATTTTATACACATTCTCCCCTTCACGTCTGGTTCCTCTCCCCAATTCTTCCCCCTCACTGAATGACCGCTCGGTGCTCCTTGAAAGGAGTGACCATGTGGAGCTTGATTTCGTTGTTGATTGATCAGGCATTCTGAATGCCTTAGTGGGGGTGGTTGCTCTAAAGAATGCTCATAATAGACATCATCATTAACATTTGTTTGATTGTGTTGGTTATTGAAATTATCACTGTTACTACTGTTGTTCCCATTAACCCTCTGTGTTAGTAAGACATTGTTTGTAACAGGAGGGGGGGGGGTTAGGATATACTCTTTTATGTGTGTAATCAACCTTATCCCTGTCTAATTTATTATGTTTACATTTACAGTTGGTTTCAGAAAAGTTTTTTATAACAACAAATATTCTATTATATCTAACAGACATTTGTTCAAACAAAAGGTCATTAACAATACTTTCATTCAGCAATTTTAATTCACCTTCAAGCTTCAAAAGCTTACATTCATTGTCCTTAATTATAGTATCCATCACCTCAAGTCCAGTCCTATCAAACAATTCAAGTAACGCCTGGTACATCAAAGAACCCTTTTCTGTGCCCACTGGGAATGTCCATACTCGAAGGCCTTGGGAACTTGTTTCAGTTTCATAGATTGCACCAAATACACAATGTCTAACTGCAAAGATTCATATTTTTGTTATTGATAGAGTTATAGTCAACGCAAGAGGGGGTGATGTCAATCTTGACTTGCAGAATAAAGAAACTGAATGGCAACTTAGACTCAATGCAAAAGTGAAACCTGGCATTAATGATACTATTTCCATCTCGAGTATTTTGAAAAAAAGAGAAAACCAGATTTAATGACAGGCTTTTTTAAGCCTTATTAACTTTATAAGTATTGTTTCTATTTTAACCAATATTTTTAATGGTTGCATTTATGGTTTTTATCATTCAACAATTTTACTACACCATATTCTTATGGCATTAATTTCTTTATATGGATATCTAGTAATGTTAGTTACTCATACATTATTCATGCATGCATAATGAAACAGGAGATGATGTCAGTCTGCATTTCCTATAGATGTGATTGCACTGGAATTTTATTTTGACTCTGATGATGCCTGGATTATAGCAGGCAAAAGCGCTAAGTCTCTGGTGTTTTTATTGCATTAAAGTGACCATTTCCTGAGTAAGAACACGGTTTATTTTTTATTGTTTACTGCATTTACCACTTCACCTTTGCATTTGTGGCAGCAGTTTCTTTCCTACGTTTTCATCTAGTCTTGTAGTGGTCTTTAAACTGATTGCCACATACCTACCTGTGAATCAATAAACCTATGACACGAGCATGTATTTGCTGTACTTACTTGGCATGAACTTATTTGAGCAATCTTGCATAGAATGATGGGTTTGCTACGCTTTATTGTTGCAGGTTTGAAAATTTTAATATAGAAGTACAAAGACATCACAGCCATATACATACTTAAATAAAAGCGGATGCTGAGGATAAGAGAGATGTACTCCACATGGGTAAAATGTCACCAATTATAATGGTATATAACAGACAAAAAATGTGCAAAGGCTATTAATATTGATATTATTATTATTATTATTGTTACTATTATTATTATTATTATTATTATTATTATTATTATTATTATTATTATATAATTAGAATGTTCAACCTGAAGTAGTATAGCTATAGAAAACAATTTGAGACCTTAAAATATTAACAAAACTATAAAATTCTTGTATGATATGCTTGACATACTGGAATGTCTGTGAGAGGGTATGCTGCCCTCTTATTACATCTTGAACTTTTTAGAAAATGCTGCCCGTCATTTATATATATATATATATATATATATATATATATATATATATATATATATATATATATATATCCTTAAATCTTCATGCAAACTGACTGGATCTGTTTAAAATAGTGTATTATTTCCACAGCATAGCCACCACTTTCTCCTGTGCAATTCTAAGACCCTGTGCCAAAAATGAATTACCAAATCTGGATATAAAGAATTTTAGCACTAATGTTTGCCACTTGATACTTTTGTTGAAAGTTATTAATGAGAGATTGTAAACCTATCTGCATCAAACATTAGGAAGCATGATGTGAAGGATTTCAATTTAGTGTATTTATTGGTGCTGTATAATAATGGACCTACTTCTAAATTCTGAAGTTTCAAAACTTCAAATTTCTTATGGTCGAGACAATAAGATTGAAGTTTTGAACTTCGAACCATTTAAATGAAGATCTCTGAACAGCACAGAATGGTATATTTATCGTTTTCCTCACTGTAGTGTGATCTCAGAGTAGGTATATTTAATTTGTAGGGGGTGTGGGTGTTTCCCCTTTGCAAAAAGGTAAAAAAAAAAAAGATTTTTTTTTGTTTTTATTTTTTTATATTTTTTTATTTACATTTCGAAGTTTCAAAACTTCGATCTTATGGTCTCAACCATAAGAAATTTGAAGTTTTGAAACTTCAAAATTTAGAAGTAGACCATAATAATATATAACTATAATAATATATGACTAAAATTCTGGTAGACTGACATTGCACCTCCTGGTATTTAATCAGTTATACCAGGGAGGGGGTTATACAATAAGCTGTGTCCTTTTTTCAATGTTTAAGTTATTTAATGCCAAATTTCAAGGATGTTAACTTACGTGGTATAATATTTCACTGGTATAGTATGAATCAAATGGAAAAACAAAACTTGAATTTCAAAGAGCAAGTAATCTGAGCCCCCTACCACAACTGTCAGCAGATGGTTTTGAGAATCAATGTTAGGTAAATGTTTTAGGGTCTACCCTGAATACTTAAGAAGGTGAATCTTTAAAGTTCTTGAAGCCCTACATTCTACTAATGTTGTCATTAACTTAAGAATAGGTCCTTACTTCATTCATGTCACTTCCGACTCCTGCACCTAGTTGCTCCTGTTATGAATCTGTGCACTAGCATTTCGCATATACTACTCACCCATTCATGTCATACTCATCAAGAATTCACTTCCTAAATCCAAGCAATCCCAACACTGGTTCTATGGGTACCAATTTGTTACTGAACATTGCAGAGAATTAGTTCTGTTTTCTTAACCAGATGTAGCTTTTCTTCTGGTCTGATTCTTATTATGGCTATGCCCCAACCCAGTCTTAGATATTATTAACTTCTTTCAAAATTTGCCTACATTTAATAGTATGCAATAACTCAATCCACACTAAAATGAGTTATCCATCTAACCCATGCCATGCTCTTTAGTGAAATCATATTAAATGGGTTTACTTTGCATGGCCTTTTCTGTATGATGGTATTATTTCATACTTATCACCTTACTGGAACCCATCTTTCCTTTTATACAGCAGATATTTTATTAATTTAATGTATATTGGTCATTTTTTGAAGAAAGTTTAAATAACAGAGCTTTGGCATTGGATATAAACTCTTTATGATATACGATTAAAAAAATATACAGTTTTTATGTAAAGTTGTGCTGTATTTGCATTCCACTTTGTTGATACGGATGGACCCCTGAAATTTTTCTTGGAGCTGAAAGCCACTACTGCGACATCATGAAAGACTGGCCTCACAATGTTTCACTACTTAAACTTATGCATAAGCTACCATATTAATAAGCTAAATCTACCAAAAGGAGTTTCTTACTTCCTGAAAGACAAGATAGCAACTAGGTCGTGAAAGCAAAACACCTTAATCTGGAATTTAGTACTTGATAATGTGATAATAAATGTAAATAAGAAGATATGCTTTTAATGAATAAAGTTGGTTTACTTACCCAAAAATAAAAGCACAGTGTGTCTTGGCTGTCCACATTTAAGTAAGAAACTGGGTGTATACATCAGGATGAAACTGGAGATGTTTATGCTTGACCTGGTCCCCGGCATGGGTCATCATTCAGGTTGAAGATCTGGAAGCATTATGATAATCAGCTAGGGAACACACTGTGCTTGCTATGACAAGAAGCAGATGACAAATTGTAAATGTAATTGACAACAAGGTTGCAGTTTTAAATAGGTAAAGGGCCTGATAACCCAAAACGTGTAGGTGGAATGAAAATAATGGCAGAGTTTCAGGCTCCGGTGATGGATGGATGGATGGATGGATGTGTCAGTTGATGGATGGATGGATGGATGGATGGATGGATGGATGGATGGATGGATGGATGGATGGATGGATGGATGGATGGATGGATGGATGGGTCAGTTGATGGATGGATGGATGGATGGATGGATGGATGGATGGATGGATGGATGGATGGATGGATGGGTCAGTTGATGGATGGATGGATGGATGGATGGATGGATGGATGGATGGGTCAGTTGATAGATGGATGGATGGATGGATGGATGGATGGATGGATGGATGGATGGATGGATGGATGGATGGATGGATGGATAGATGGATGGATGGGTAGATTTATTTATTTGGATTTGTTAAGTAAACTAGAGCATTGATCACAACAGACCAATTTCAGCCTCAACAGAGAAAGATAAGAACAAGAAATAATCTAAAATGATATTAGAAAGTAAAGGGGTGAAGGATACATGGCATAAACTATAATGCTACATTTAATGTTTTTTCTTTCTTCCCTGTTGTTTATCTGCAATCAGTGTGTTTGTTTTCATGGCTCAGGAATGTGTAACTACAATCAGTGTGTTTGTTTTCATGGCTCAGGAATGTGTAACTACAATCAGTGTGTTTGTTTTCATGGCTCAGGAATGTGTAACTACAATCAGTGTGTTTGTTTTCATGGCTCAGGAATGTGTAACTACAATCAGTGTGTTTGATTTCATGGCTCAGGAATGTGTAACTACAATCAGTGTGATTGTTTTCATGGCTTAGGAATGTGTAACTACAATCAGTGTGTTTGATTTCATGGCTCAGGAATGTGTAACTACAATCAGTGTGTTTGTTTTCATGGCTCAGGAATGTGTAACTACAATCAGTGTGTTTGTTTTCATGGCTCAGGAATGTGTAAGTACAATCGGTGATTTTGTTTTCATGGCTCAGGAATGTGTAACTACTACCTTTTTGACTCCAGAAAATGTCTTTTTAAATGTGTTAGGTATCCAGAGTTGTTGTCTTCTCTTGTGAATGTGACAACATAAATGAAAGACCAGGAACTGTCTCTAGAGATGCAATTGCTGGAGTTTCTTATGGACTAAATGTCTTGTATATTTATTTTTTTTTTTCATGGCTCGGGAATGTGTAACTACAATCAGTGTGTTTGTTTTCATGGCTCAGAAATGTGTGACTACAATTAGTATATCAGTCAAGGAAATAAAGCATATCACTTAAGGAAAGAAAGCGGACTTGGGTGTGCATTGGCAACGTCTGATTTTGCAAGGTGTATGTAATTCAGATTTCGCTCCTGAGAAAACTTTGCTGTGACAAACAGAAGAACTGGTATACCAGCTTGATTTTTCCCAGGCCAACAACAGAAATATGATTGCAGAAAACAAACAAAGGCAAAGCTCCAGGTTTTTCAACAGTTTAATAAAAGAACAAACACAAGTGCTTTCACATTGATGCTTCTTCAGGTGTATGAGTACAATCTAAGTAACACCATTCTTATACCATTTAAATCCAGTCACATGATTAACCATCCAGACTCTTAAAGGTAAAAACTACATTAAAAATATTGCATCCCTTCCATCTACATAATGACCTTTTTCTGAGTATAGGTCTTAAGGGTACATGGTCATTAAAACCATGTCCCTTATCTGCTCTCAGTCTCTCAATCCATTCTGCCTCCAGTTCTTCAGTTCTACATCTAATATCACCTCCTCTTGGATTCTCTAGAGATTTCCCCAAAACTACAAATTTAAATGAATGCTGTTCTGTAGTCTGTTTAACATGTTTTGCTAGTGCATTAAATGCACTCTTTTTCCTAATATGGTACAAATGCTCTTTCACCCTGTTCTTAAACTGTCTGTCCATTTTGCCAATATCAAATTTATTACATACTTGGCACACAGCAAGGTACACTACATGCGAACTATCACATGTTGCACTGGACCTGATATTAAACAATTCCCCTGTGTCTGGATGTCTAAAAACTAACATATCTTTTGCCATGTATATGCACACCTGAATGATGTTCAAGTTAGTATATTTAGAGATGCAAGTAAATGGGAATACATGACAGGCATGCCCCGGTATAGAAACATTACATTTTGTTAAAGATGATGTATGTAATCTTTACTGATTCGGTGTTTTGTGTCCACACTTTAACTGTGGTATTTGTCAGTGTTGTAATTTTATTGGTTGACTTTACTGGTGCGATGTTTTGTGTGTTCTTCTCATATCAGCATTAATTAGTTACTGTAAAGCAAGAATACATTGTTTCAATGTTGTAAAGTTGATTTAATTTGCTTGCTAGCTTTAATATGTAAATAGTCTGCTTGATGGTACTGCTATAAGAAAGGATCCACCCATACCTCCAGATATTTTGATTAATTGAAAGCACATTTATGCAAGTAGCTGCTGAATAACAATTAAAAAACATGATTTCAGGTGTAAAAGAGTAGAGGACAGAGAATAGCTGTTTATGCAAGACAGTGACAAATGATTTACTTGAGGCTTACATGTCAAACCAACTCATCAAACCCTAGTTAACGCTTTAAAAGATTTCATTAGTGAAGATGAAGCAGACAGCTAATATCTACTAGTCAGACCAAAAACTGTGCTGTTCATATATATATAGCAGACTGTATTTGTTCAGGTGGTCTTTTACCTAATATGTAATAATAGATTATAAGATTTCAGGAGTGGCAGGATTAAAGACATTAGGTGGAAGAAAGAAAACAATTTTGATTGCCAGACTTTAGAAGAGAAAGTAATGGTGGCCAGTTTGCATATCTCAGGGACCATGCGATTGCTTATTTACAGAATAAAAATGTGAGCCTAAGAATGAACTCTCTCACACACACACACACACACACACACACACACACACACACACACACACACACACACACACATACAGACACACACACACACACACACACACACACACACACACACACACACACACACACACACACACACACACACACACACACACACACACACACACACACACACACACACACACACACACACACACACACACACACACACACACACACACACACACACACACACATATACAGACACACACACACACACACACACACACACACACACACACACACACACACATATACAGACACACACACACACACACACATATACAGACACACACACACACACACACACACACACACACACAGACACACATACAGACACACACACACACACACACACACACACACACACACACACACACACACACACACACACACACACACACACACACTCACACATGTTGACACAAGAACACAAACGCACATATTCACACACTGAGAAAATAAGGTTGGGGTCCATAATCACTTAGAAATCCCTTATTTGGAAGAATCATGTACAGCCCATCTGAAAAGCAGGAAAAACAGAAACAGGGAACAGAATGACATGTGCTTGGGAGGAGGCTGTAACAGGTTGAGAGGGAGGCAAAATGTTACAAAAAGGTGTTAGGAAGAGACAGAGGATCTGAATAGTCACCACAGTTTAAACTGAGATTTTGAAATCTTAGCACACACAGCAAGAAAATGCATGCAACACCAAAATAAATAAAAATGTTCTGTTTTCAGCTTAAACAATAAGCATAAAACAGTGTAGTAGAAGAGCAGAATTTGCCCCACAGTTATTCCCACACTCTGTGTCTTGGCAGTTAGAAAATACTTAAATCAGGTCACATTTTTCACAGTTCATAGGCAATTTCCTGCGTCAGAACCATGTGACGATGGCCGTGTACAACAATGATACTTTTTCCCATGCTACAGGTGATCTAAGTCTAGTCAATTTATATACCTTATGTTTACTGAAGGATCAACCGACAGAGAATAAAAGACAAAATATTATTTAGGAAAGTACTCACTGCGTTGCATCAGCTCAAGAAAGTCTTACTTCCCTGCTTAATGACATTAGCAAAATGTGATTTCTACAATAAAGAAATTCAGCAGTGATTTTCATGAGCTTATATAGTTTTTGAAATAAATAAATACAATTATTATAATAGAATGGAACTGTTTTACCAGATAAAATGCATGAATATCTTGCTGTTTAAACAGTACAGAACTGTTCTCATGACTAAGAAACTGGATAAAGTGTAAAACTGTCATCTTAGGATATGACAGCATTACCAACTTTTTACACATATAATCCAACAAACTATTACTGGAAAGATTACAGAAGCCATTGTATAGGGATACAGACCATGCCACAGAAAAGGGTTTTTCCTACAGGTGCTCATTGCTGCTAACTCTCAGTACGCCTGCTTCCTGCCACTTGCTTGAAAAAGTAAGTTCTTTAACACTCACTAGCCCAGTTTCTCATTTCTACATAGTCCTTACAGCATCCAAACCTATAAAATATATAGCCCTACCAGAACCTAAAGTACAAACTTAAAACCTCCACCCAGTTCACAACCTGACTCCCTGGTTCCTTACACAAAACATCTACTCCCGTACCTAACCCTGAAGTTTCGGATCACTCCCTAAACCTAAAACTCCTTCCTCCCTTCCTAAATCTAAATTCTACAATAGCTTCCTAACCCTAAGACTCTATTCCTGCTCCCTAAACTTACAACTCTTTTCTTGCTCTCTAAGCCAAAAATCTCCCTTTCACTCTGTAATCCTTGAACCCCCCCCATGTCCACTCCATAACCATACCCCCCTTTCTAATCCCCTCCCCACAGTTGCTTGCACAAACTCGTATTCAGCTTCAAATGCAAGCAGCACTCCCCCTCAACCCCCACCCCACAGCTCCTTGCCTGAACTCATACTCGAATTCAAGCATGAGTAGCAGGCTAGTGGAGCTGCAAGGTGCTGCAGTCCCTGGCTTTGACACAGTGGTTTACATGCACCTTGGGAATGAGCACCTGTAGCAAACTCCACAGGAATGCTGTTATGCAGATTAATCAAGAAACTTGATTTTTTTTATTTTGGCTCAAATTTTATGGAAGTATTTGTGTTCGTGGAAATCAATTGGTATTCATGACCCTTCGGAAATACTAATACCGAATAATGATGACAAATGATGATTTCATTTTGAAACCTGTCTGCAGTGGATAATTGTTAGGATTCCTTCTGCTATTCTCAGCTAAGCTGTGTTTTATCCTTCATAGCGATACTCAGGGACTTGCATGCCTCCTTCCAACAAAGCTTCAGGGCAAAATGTACTTGGCCAATAGAACCTTCCTAGCCCTAGTACAAATCAGTGTGACCACCATCCACTGAAAGAAACTAGCCTGGAAAACAGGAAACAGAAGAACATCATGCAAGTGTAAACAGCATAAATAGTTGTCCAATTTACAGTGAATTCTCTCAGCAATCACTGGATGGAATGATCATTAAGAACCCACTGTAGTGATTCCCCTTTCTGATCATCTGATACACTGAGTATTTGTCTGCTGGATATAACTTAAGGGTACCCAGATAATAGATAATTGCTGGGAAGAATCTCAAGCAAAGAAATGAGGTTTGGAACAGACCATTTTGTCCAGGGACATCTTCAAGGTGGGGGGTTAGTTAGAGTTGCAGGATTTGGGAGGATAGGGGTAGGATAGGGTTAAATAGGAATGGATGAGGTTTGGGAGGAAGTGAGGTAGGGGTAGGGAGGGGCTTAAAGGATGTTAGACAAGTGTAACTGGATTAGGAGTCACATTTTGGCGTGAACTTGCTATAGTGCAGGTTACGTCCCCGACGACCTATAGACATTTGATGGTAGGTCTTGGATTAGTGTTGGTAAGTAGGGAAAAAGAAGGTAAGTGCTGTGTACAAATAATTTTTTTGTGGGGGCTTGCTGGTTGAGGAATGGGTGCGGGTGTGGGGGTTGTGTATTAAACAAGAATACTAATTATATTCTATGCTACTACAGGAAAGAATAGGGAAAGAGAAAAAAAAAAGACAAGGGGAAATGTGCTTCCTGCCTGATTTGAGGTGCTCTTATCCTTCTATTTTCAGTACCGGCTGTGGACATAAGGATGGAGGTATTAGAAGGCCGAAGAATTTTGAGGTATTGAGATTATTTACCTGAGGAGAGTGGCTCATATCTATGGAGGTTTGACACAGCGCAGCAGTATTGATAGGAGTGAGGATGGTGTTTGTTCCAGGGGTTTTGTGCAAGGAAGCAGCTTATTACATTTGTGTTGGTGACAGAACCACCATTGCGGTAGCTGGAGGATTTTGGTTTGGGTTGAAGTGTTAAGGAGAGTCGTTGGGCCATGGTGGCTTTTTGCAGGCTGCAGATTTTCCTTTTGCAAGTGCTTCATGCGCATGCGGGCTGCATCGGTAGTTTTCGCGGGTGACTGCAGGATTCCTCTTTCCTGCTGTGGATTACCCTGAAATAGAGTTGTGGACATCTTTTGTCTCAAGGGATGCATGCTGGTTGCATTGTTTTGTCTCTGTTGGTGCCGGAGGCTAGTACTGTTGGGAGTTTACAGTTTGTACATTCCGGTGAGATTTGGAGGTATGCGTGAGTGATGGCTTCGGGCTAGTTTTCATTATTTCTACTGTCAGCATCTGGTGCAAGTACAGAGTTCAGTTGCAGGAGTCTGGGTTCATTAGTGGAATTCTGCCAGTCATGTTTGCTAGGGAGGCATGGTGGCCTCTGTAGTAGGAGTCATACCCTGTAGTTACGGTTTCGTGCTGGCCAACTGGAGTGCATAGGGCTAAAGGCGCGCTCAGGTGCTGTGGAGGTGCCGGGAGTGCTTGGTGTGGTTTATATATAAAAAAAAATACTAAAAGAAAGTGGGGTGGTTGTCGGCATGTCAGTTACTTTTAGAGTGCTTGGCTTCAGTTTGCGCGCTCTGTAATGTTAGCTGACGGCCTTGAGGTTCGGGGGTGAAAAGAAAAAAGAAAAGGTGTTTGTGATTTTATAAGTTGTGCCAAAGGAAGTGTGAGGATGAATGGAGTTTCGGACTTCATGTGGTTCAGGCAGTGCATGCCAGCACAGAGCGGGTTCAGAAGTGAAATGCCCACTTGTTAGTTTGTCGCATGGGCTTCATAGTCAGGACATTGTGCTCGCATGACATTCAGTAAGTATTGTTGTGAAGGAACAAATCAGCAGGTAAGCTATTTAAGTTAAAATTAAGAACTTCAATGTCTGGCTTTTCTGGTTTTGACACTAGGGGGTGAGGTGTTTGACTGTGGTTGTACTTTTGTCAAGGGAGGGTGGAGAATATGTGCCCACTAACATACCTCTCAACTGGTCAGTTTTGCAGAATGTCCAAATTTTGCCTAATAATTTTAATTTGTTCTCCATAAAATTTGTGGTTTTTGACAATGCATTGAGGTTTAAAGTACTACATAGTGGCATACAATTGAGCATAATCTGCAGCAGTAGATGCATATAATTTTAGCACTAAACCATTTCCGTAATGTGTGGAGAATACCACAATGTTTCATAAATGTATAACGTGAACCTTTGGGGAACTAGCATGTTTTGCAATTTGCTTGACATCACTGATAGTTTCTAATTTCATGTGGATTCAAGAGTTTTCTAATTGGGGATGGACTCAGCTAGCTATGGTGATTTTGGCACGGACGATTTATGGGTGTTGGCAAGTGAGCTGTGGGTTAGCTGGTGGGAGGAATGTGTATGGGCTTGTGTGTGAGTGGGTCTGTGAGTGTGCATGCATGTATGGGAGTGCCTGTGGGAGGTAGTCAATGTCTTCAGCTTTTGACTGAAATATTAATATTCATTAAGGCCAACAGGGGAAATTCAACTGGCAAGCATGAATGAAAACCCTTCAGCACAAATTATTTTATAGTGGTAGTATTTTTTAGGTTTTAGATCTTAAATGGAATTTCATAGGTCACAGTAAACTCAGTAGTTGTTATGTTTGTAATATTTTAACAACTTACAATATCTCATCAACCTCTCAGGTTGATTGCATACTGTTAGCGGCAATTTCTTCAGCTAGCTGAGAGCTTTCATATGAGACTAAGGTATCTTGTCAGTGTTACTTGGTCATGGAGATATTTAGAAAATGTAAAAATTATAGTAAATAAATTAATATCATAAAAATAACAGTTAAAGGGTGAGATGCCCATCTTTGTTTTGGGCTTATTGGGGTGGGGTTGCAGGGCTGTATGCATGCAGGGAATGAACTGGTAAGCCCTATACTTTAAATGAGTAGGTGTAGTAGTTCATTAAAGAAGGAATAGGTAAATATCAGACATGAGCGGTAGACATCTTATTTGTATGTAGTCATGATTCGGTGTGCGGTATTTCTAACAGAACCTATGAAAGAGGAGGAACGGTTTATGTTTCATTTCCCTGCTTGTTTTCCTTCCATTGCTAGGATGCAAAATGTTGACAATTATAATGTGAAATGATCGTGTAAGAAGTGGAACACTTACCAATGGCTTACTAAAACTTTAATTAGGAAAATCACAGAATGGTTAAAATGTGATAATTTAGTTATAGAAATATTCTTGCTGGGATAATATTATTCACCTTATTGATAGTATTTAATTTATTCATATTGAGGTGAGTGTTGACATTGAAAGGGTGATCATAGTGATAAGGTGTTTGATGCATTATCACAGGAGATAGGGATAGAGTTTCATCTTTCTTCAGTTTTGTAAAGGCAAGTGGCTTAACTTGCTTTCTTTTGCAGATCGCGGAGGTATGGAACTGGAGTGGGCATTGGTTGGTGTCCTGAATGAAGGGGTCTCAAAAGAGGATGAAGGCTGCTTCAATGGATGTCCTGGTCCCTTGGGTGGTGCACAATGAGGTCATAGATGAGGGAATGCTGACTGAGCAACCGTCAGTACCCTGATGGAGGTGGATTTGAAAGATGGGGTCTTGGAAAGCTGCGGCTGTAATTTGGAATAGGTGGGTATAAGTTGGAGCTTTCTCTTTACATATTGGAGGGTTTACTTCTGTCCTTTTCTTTGTAGATGGTGGTGTGCTGAGTACCAGTTGTGGTGATACACAGTGAATTTGCAGATGATGGAAGCAGTGGCGAGCGAGGAGGTTGTACATGTGGAGCACAAGTGGGCAACAGTTACTGATGGAAGTAAGTGGAATTCAAAGTTGTTGAGTTTTGGTAGAGGATTTACACTGCTAGTCAGAGAAGTACAGGCATTTGAGTTGTGATCTCAGGGTTAATTGGTTGTACAATTTGTTCATTTAACTGTTCAGTATGTTAGATTAACGTGAAAGTTGTCCCTGCTTTGGGCTTTGCATTCAATAGTAAAAGGGAGCAACAGCCATTGGCCATAGGTAAGACTTTGGATTCCCACAGTGGGCTTGATGAGGTTACAGGTAATGCATTTTATTTAGTGCTCATTAAGGCATGTCAAGGTGGACAGGGTTCAGGTAGGTGGAGTGGAGTCACAGCACTCTTAGTATCATAGGAAGTTACTAGGTTACTGGCTCAGGGGTAGTTACAAGCTAGACAAGTTTGGCTCTTTTTCTGCAGGTAGCACTTATCACTCTTTTCCAAGGGGATATGAGTCATGGTGTTAAGAAAAAAGGGGGGAGGCTAGTGCCATATTTTAGTGCAGAGTTTGCAAGAGAAAAACTAGCGGGGATGGTTTATGGGGAGTGTGGGGATCCCACAGGATGAGTAGAGTCATGACATTCATAGGAGCACAGGAACTTATTAGCCAGTGAAGTTCAGTCCTTGCTTTCTTTGAATCTTGGGGTGGTTGCATTCACTTATCCAGTTGTTTGAACCATTATGTGGGGGAAGGGCTAATGAAGTGTTTGACAGGATGCTGGAGTTTGTTCTGAACGGGTGGTAGCTTTGGGGTGACAAATTTGCCCCTTGAGTAGGTAGTGTTAATGTTACATATCAGGTTAAGGTTTTACAGAATAGCGCAAGGATCATTTCACTTGGGGTTTGGGTGAATTTTGTAGATAGGGTTTTAGGAAGCATGGTAGGTAGGTGGTAGTGTTTGGGTAGTTAGAAACTGGGTGTGTTGTTACAGGGGAGTTAGAAGGTTTAAAGGAGGCTTGGTTGCAGGATAAGGCAACTGTAGGACAGGTCTAATTACCTACTAGTAGTATAGGTAACATAAGGAAAGAAAGTTTTCGAGGAGAAAGGTCAAGGACAAACAGGGGTTAAGAATGGTTTGGTAATGAGTGAATTGGGGTTGTTTATGGCTGGGCACATAGAGTACTTCATTGATGAGCATAGGCAAGTTTTCAGGAACTAGGTCAAGTGGTGCTGGTTTTCTGCCATCTACGGTTAGGACATTAAAGTTTTTGAGTTAGACTATTCCCTACGGTAATTGAGTTGTTGCACATCCACAACTGGGTAGTTGGTGGGATAGGTGATAGGCTACAGTTGACAGGGTCCTGGGTATGAGACTTGATACTAGTTGCTTTGACTGGGTGTTGATTTTGAGTTCAAGGGGTTATAGTTTGTATTTTTTGTTGTGGTTATAGGTTGTCAATCTGTTCAGGTTGAGCCATGATTTCAGCTTTAAAGGAGGTGGGCTAAAAGGGTATGTATTCTCTTTGTGTGGATATTCCGGTGCTACAGTGGAGTCACAGTAATCCTACTTTATTTAGTTTCATTAGGGTGTGTTCAGTGATGGTATGGCAAGGTGGGTTTATGACGGGATTCTAAGGTGTTTTACAGATGATAGGTGGAAGGAAGGTGGCTTTGACAGGCGAGAGATGGGGTTGAGGTTGGTGTCGGCAGATGAAGTGGTGTGAAAAGAGGTCATGGTCTTCCAGCAAGACAGTCACATATGAAATTGTTGTATTTTCTTCCCAATAGTTACAACGTAATGGTTTATTTGCTTGTTTTGGGTGGGGAGCATCAGGAGTGGAAGAAGAAGAAGAAAAAAAGTGAGGATACCGTAACTACTTTAAGAGATCTCACTGGTATAATGGTATGCAATGGGGGTTAATAACGAAATAGTATGGCTTGTTTTGTTGACTTGCTAGAATGTCATGCTGGCTGTTGAGCTGTTTTATTGCTTATAAGGGATAGTTAGTGTGATGGCGGGATTGCTAGACAACGGGATTTTATGATACTATTTTGGTTATTTTAAGCAGTGAAATGGGGCTGGGATTAGGCATCATGGTTTGTTCTTGTTTCTGTGTGGTATCAGATGACAGTGGGCTTTGTGTTGGTTGTCCAGCTGAAGAGTAATGATGGGGGAGTCAGAATTGTTATTGCTCTGGCATTAAGGAGAGCTCATTTGGTTATTACTGGGTTGGGTGGTAAATGGGGTTGCAATTTGATATGATGGCATGTAGCTGACACTGCATGGTTTTTATAATGCCCTTGAAGTCTTTCTAGAGCTGCCACTGGTCATGAAGTGAGGATTATTTAGTTCATGTGCAGTGGGTATGCTAGGTTATCTTAGCATAGGTGAAGGATCAGTGTTTTGTTTTCAGCAGTTTTGGTAACTGGTTATTTTTGAAATCTGATAGGGTTTTAGGAGTTAACAATATTCACCTTAGTTAGTGGGGATGGGGTTCACCGAATGATGTTTGGCCAGAAGCCTTAATGGTGTTTAGATTGCTGGAAGTGTGCTGAAGAGAGGGAGAACAGCCTGGTCAGGCTGGTGGGCAGAGAAGAGGGGCAAGCTTGCCCTATTCTGTTCCCCATCTGGTGCTGGATGGTCAATTAAATAAGTTGTAAAAGGAAAGTGAGTGGTTACGCTGTTTGACAAGTACATAAGTAAGCTGAGGAAGCTGCTTATTTGGTTGATGGTATAATGCAATAAATGGTAATGAAAGTGTGTGGTTACGCTGGTTGATAAGTATATAAACAAACGGGTGAAGCTGCTTATTGGATTGATGGTATAATGCAATGAATGGTAATGAAAGTGAGCGGGTACACTGCTTGATAAGTATATAAACAAATGGGTGAATCTGCTTATTGGATTGATGGTATAATGCAATACAGGGTAATGAAAGTGAGCAGGTACACTGCTTGATAAGTACCGATAAATGGTAACAGAAGTGAGTGGGTACGCTGCTTCATAAGTAGGTGAGTGGAGGTATGGACTCTGCTTATTGATCAGGATGAGCAGGTTTACGCTGTCCTGTCCTATGATAATGTTACATGGATGTTATTTCATCTGTATCATGTTTAGTTGAAATGAATGAATATTGAATAACATTTATGTTTATGGAAATTTAATAAAAGTCATCAAATGTCATTCGGTATAATGTGTTTCTTGAAGGGGACCGAGACAAAACTAAACTTTTCAGGAGTCTAGAGCTGGATAAATGCCAACAGTGAGAGCTTAGAGATAACAATTTCTTTAAAACTGCAGCACAAAAGAAGGACAAACTCCTGGAATCATGGCCAACATGATGCCTGGTGGAAAAAAATGAACTGAAAACAAAATGGCAATAGGATAAGTTGAATATGTTCTTTATGAGTCTGTAAATAATGCAGATATATTTTTTAATTGTTTAAATATTGTATATAGGGTATATAAAGGACCCCTACTCTTTTTGATAAGTGTCATGAGATGTTTTACATCCACCTGAGATACCGACAGTTCAAGCAGATGGGACCTTTCTTTAACATCTCATCCAAAGGACGAATACTCAGAAGTGCATCATCCCATATTATGTTGCATTGTAGTATCAGTAATCCATCAACTTCATGGGGGAATAAAACCCACAGCCTTCTACCCCACAGGTGAGTGTGCTGCCTGTTATACCTCTGACACTACCTAAACTTATATAACCAGATACAGACACTCACATAAATTACTGTGATTCATAGAGAACAGCATGACTGATCTTAATTTGCATGTGTAAATCATTCTAAATTTCCGTCAATAACTGTAAACCTGACATATTTTCTACAATTAATCATGTTTGGTGGCAATAGTTGAGGGAAAGCACACATTTTTTAATGTAAGCTAGAAACAATTTTACAGTTGTAAAATATTAGCAGGTTTTGGAAATTCAACTTAATATGTATCTACTTTTGTGGTATTTTTTTCAAACTGATGTCATTGTTGTACGCAATTGTATATCTTTGGTATAGACAATAGTAGTAATAGCAGAATTTACAAATTTCAAGTGTCATTTCTTAAAGCTGAGCTTGCATGGTAGTGATAGTAGTCTTATTTACATAAGGAATGTATGGTGAGAGCTCATTGTGTGCAGATCTACTAGCATAACATTGGATGACAATGGAAATTATAAAAGCTTGTAATTTTATTCTCATTTCTGGGTCATGATGTGCAAGTTAGAAGTACAAAAGCAGAGACGGACTTTGCTCAGTTGCTTTGTGCTTCACTGTGTTGCTATTATGAGATTATTAGTTGTGCTGTACTCAGACTATCAGTGTTTTTAAGATTTCTTTTTATTATATTACTGGAGTCATGGTTTAAAAAGGAATGCACATTTAAGGAATTTAGCTGTGCGTTCATGTCCTTTGTTGCAAGGGAATTGAGTGTTTTTAATTTTTTATAATCAATGCTTCATTAGGGTTAATCAAATATGTTGTTCCAGGCCAATGTATGATGCAGCACTAGGGATCAAGACAGAGAAAAGACAATTACATCCCTGAGAAAAACTGTGTTGTCATGGGGGCCTTAGGGCATAAGGTAAGTGCCTCTTTTGAAAAGGAGGATCAAAGAGAGCTGAGAGAGTACAGGTGTGTAAACCAGATGGCTATGGGCATAAGTATTATTGAAGGCAAGGACAGTATATTGACACAGTGCAGAAAAAAGGTTAGCAATATAGATGGGTGTATCACGGAAAAGGCAAGACAGAATGCAATTGCCCATAGCAGTACTGGTGGGTGATCTCCTAGACTTATGTCTTTAACACTTAATGAGAAATACATCCATCCATAAGGCAAAATTACTAGAACATTCATGAGACCAGCACAGGCATAATCAGAGGTGATGGCAACTACCCACCTTAGCAGCATCTGCAGACTGGTTCAGGAAAGTTAGTGCAACCACCATGGCATATTCACAATAAGGTGATAACTGTAGAGGTTAACTGATTACATGTAACACATGATATTTACTATCAACAGGTGAATCCTCTAAACCTGTCAGTCATGAAAGTGAAGTATGCATGGTAAGTGTCCTCCCCACCCGATTACACAATATTCAGTAGTTTACTCCATTGTCTTAGTACTAATGTAACAAATTGATTCTTCACTGGGTCAGCAGCAGAAAGTAGCAGTTGTGTTTTACCAGCACAACTGGAACACATCAGCAGCAGAATGGCTGTTGATGATAATAACATTATTATGTTTATGAGACAACCTGAGGACAGTTGCACACAGTTACCAAGTCTAATGGCCGGGTCACGTAATCCACAGCAGTTAGTTAGATAACGTGACACTGGATCACAAAGTCGAGTAGATGGAGACATTACATTGTAGGTTGTACAGAGCGAGAACCCATGCACTTCAACACAACTGTGTCCTCAAACAAAAGAGCACTTCCTGGAGGACAGCAAGATATCAGAGGTAGCAATGTCCACTGTAACACCTAAATAAGGAGTGATGGTTGAGGCACATGTCACAGCAACTTCCAGAAACATAAAAAACATTTTCTGCCCAGCAGTAAATGTGCCATGCCATTGTTCAGGCTCAGTCTACTGCCACAGACAGTTGGCTATAGATGGTCAGAGTATTGAAGGTCAATTGTGAGGATTTTTAGCACTATATTGAAATGATAAAGAATAGAACTAATGTTATGGTCACCACTCATGTGCAGTATGGTGGCACTCACAGACAGTCATGCTCGTGTGCAGTGTGGTAGCACTCACAGATGGTCACACTCACGTACAGTGTGGTAGCACTCACAGATGGTCACACTCGTGCAGTGTGGTAGCACTCACAGATGGTCACATTCATGTGCAGTGTGGTAGCACTCACAGATGGTCATGCTCTTGTGCAATGTGGTGGCACTCACAGATGATAATGCTCATGTGCGGTGTAGTGGTACTGACAGATGGTCATGTATAGGTGCAGTGTGGTTGCACTCACAGATGTTCACACTCATGTGCAGTGTGGTGGCACTCACAGCAGCCATTTCTGCTGCACTCATACACTAAGCAAGACCTACCATACTCAAGTAGGAGTGAGTTGTGGATGGGGAAGAGAACAGGATACTGTGGGGACATGTGGGGACATATAACCTTGTACAAGTGCTTCTTAGGAAAATAATGGAAATAGTAAGGGGGCCTAACACAACAAAATTAAAGCAGGCTTCATCAACATGCATTGTCATGTAGCAGAACCAATTATTCACTGTCTCAGTCATGCAGCATTATCAGATCAGTGCATGTGGAATCACCTGCACTGAGAAGGCCAGTTCATTGTAGCAAGTCAACATCAAGCTGACATAGTAGCACTCCTTCATAATTACAGGCACCACCTCCCTCCTTGTCTTTAGGGGACATTGCGTATGAAATATTTGACCTTGATTTACTTTTAATCAGGACTACCATTGGAGGTAATGAAACCATGACATGTCTCAGTTAACAGCATGTGTTTTAGTAGACTAATGTGCCAATGTTTAAGGTCAAAGGCAATAAATACACACACAAACACACACACACACACACACACACACACACACACACACACACACACACACACACACACACACACACACACATATATATATATATATATATATATATATATATATATATATATATATATATAAACACATATAACTGTAGCATAAGGGGAGGGTAGGATAATATCTAAGTGCAATGTACTTCATTACTAAGTTGCTATTCATTGGCATATATGTCATTTGAGTAATGGTATTGCTTACAATAAAAGAAATAAAATGAAAGGAAAGGTAGGTGGGGTTATTTGCAAAGTGCATTGTTAAACACCATTAAGGGTCCATTGAGTTACACTAATGATTCGACAACAAGCAAAAAAAGAGCTGATTCCATAAATATTGGGTGGGGAAAGACATAATGAACTAATATACACTATTAGCAGCTTAACACACAATGGAAAAAATGAATTCCCGCCTAACAGTCACCCTGCCACCAATGCTAGCATTGCTGCCACATCACATTCAGCCCTCCACAATAATTCCTATAAGTTCTGGTGATACAAGGGTTGGTGTCTTTGACAGAATTAATTAATCTGATGTGCAGCAACATCATCTAAAAATATTTCTTTTTTTATCAGGACTAAAAGTGGAGAAACATTATATTATACAGCAAATAGATTTTCCTATTTTGTGTCAGGTATCAGGGAATAAAAAAATGCAAGTTGGAATAGAGAAGAAGTACAACTTTAAATACAAATGATTTGTTTCCCCAATCTGGTCAAATACTGCAATATCAATTTTACATTACTAAACATTATAGCAGGAGATGTACATTTTTACTTAACTAGAGTCCCCAAACAAAGCACATTCAGCAAAACTCTACAAAATGTACTTTTACCTTATATAATGCCAGTTCTACTCACTGCACAGATCTGAGTGAGCAGTCAGGCATATATATGTGGATCTAGGACTTTTGATCGAAAGATCAAATGTCCGAATCCATTATCACTGAACATACTTTACCAAAAGCACTTTAACCAAAAAAGCTCTTACGGTAAAGTATGTTTAAAAAAAAAACAAAAAAAAAAAAACAACATTAAACCTACTTCTATGTAGTGAGCAAGCCCCCCCTGCACACCCCCCCCACTTTAATAATGTCACTCCGAGGTCGCACTACAGTGGGGAAAAGGGAATTTTCCCTTATCCGCACAGCAGTACAACCGGCACAAAGAGCATACTTATCCGAAAGTGTTGCTTCTGTAAACAGCACTTTCAGTTGAGTATGCTCGGTGATTTCTGCTTCGGTGGAAAGTGCATTCGGGGATCTGTATGGATGCCATATATATATATATATATATATATATATATATATATATATATATATATATATATAGAGAGAGAGAGAGAGAGAGAGACTATATTAGAACAGCGAAGGTTTAGCTTGACGAACACCTAAACAGAACACTTAAACAGTGAAAGCTTACAACCGCGAATGGCCACTTTCACAAATTTTTTCACAGGGAAAAAATTTGCTTGGCCGTTATCGAGAATTTGCCCTTTTCCCCAATGTAAAGTGATCTCAGAGCTGATATATTTAGTTAGGGGGGTGTGGGTGGTGAAGCCCCCCACTTAATTAGGGTTTGATAGTTTGTTTTAGAGTCCGACGGCCAAGCACATTTTTTCCCTATGAAAAAATTTACGGAAGTGGCCGTTCGTGGTTGTAAGCTTTCTCTGTTTAGCTATCAATGTTTAGGTGTTTGACAATCTAAACATTCAAGTATATAATATAGATCCTATATATATGTGTGTGTGTGTGTGTGTGTGTGTGTGTATGTGCCTGTGTGTGTATATATATATATATATATCTCTATATATCTCTCTCTATATATATATATATATATATATATATATATATATATATAAAATACTGTACGAGTAACTCTACTGTATAAAATAAAAAATACAATTTTATTTAAAGATGAGAGGGACTTTCTGATGAACACTGACAGTAGACCATGCACCACACAGCAAAGCCTAGTACATATAGCAGTGCATGCATCAGTTATTCTCTAGGTGTTTTTGTAATGAGGATATACTAACCTGAATGTCACAGTCCATAGTTGTGGACCAAATACTGCCTTTTTACCTGCACAGTCACATACCATGAACGAGCCTGCTGCACCGGGGTCCATTACTACTACTGCCAGCAATTCACCAACAGTATCATCAGTCATGGTAAGAGCTGTTCTGGGAGCTGCAGTGACATCATGGGACAGTAGGCTGGTGCATGATCATACTGCAGAAAATGTAACACATGGTAAACATACTGCATGCAGTAACAGAGTCATATTGCAGGTCACTCCCAGACTGGACTTTCAGCATGCTAAGCATTCTCTCAATGACAATCTGAGTCTGGGACAGGACTATCTTATACATTTCATATGCAGCTCCCATCAGATTCCTCACATGGGTCATAAGCCAGGGTTCTAGTGAATAGCCTACATCACCTGCAAAACACAAAGAAAACAAGGCAAAAGAGGGGTGGTGGTTTACTACGTAGCAATGCATTTACAAAACTTTAAATAATTAAATTATTAAAATTAAGATTAGCACTCTCCAATAAGGTGTCCATGGGGTATTCTACCATGCAGGAAGTGGTATTAGGGTAAGTTTGTGTGCCAGATATGAAAATCAAGGGCACATCCAGGATGCTGGGCTGACACATTGGAGTTGCACCCCCATGAATCATATACTACCTGGCAGCTGATGAAATGATAGCCCTTCCTATTTTGGTACTGTTCCCCCCCCCCCTGTGGACCTGATGCAGCTGTAATGGCAACATGGGTGCTGTCTATTGCACCAGTCATGTCAGGGAAGTGTGCCATCCCATACAAGGCAGGCATGGTTCGGGCTCAGTCCTGAGATGACACCGGGAAATACATGTATTAATCTACATGTCAAGAGTATATTGAGGAGCTGCTGAAATATTCTCAAAGCAGAAGCCTGAGAAATATCCATCATGTCCTCAGTCCTGGAAGGTCTCTGTGGCATATATAGTGTGTGATAGATATACATTAGCATCCACAGATATAGAAAGGCCACTCATTCTGCTACTTCCAGTCTGTAGGCCATAGATACTTATTAAAGTAGTTTTGAAGAAGTCTGAAATGCTAAAGGACAAAAGCACTTAACTGAACCTATTGGAGTGTGTTTTTTGTAATAAATTGTGTTTGTTTTAAAAAATGTCTTACATTTGTGTGTTATTAGCAACATCTCTTCCTCCTTGGAACTTTGTCACAAGTGCTGCAAGTGTGTGGGTTGTTTTTGGATACTTAGTAAAGACCTTAAAATGTCCCTGTCCACTCTAAATCAATCAAGAGTTTTCTGTTTATTAAAACTGTAGTGAGTTCTCCTTTGCCTGTATCTTTGTCTTCTTGGCTAGCATGTGACGCTGGGTGTCTGCAGTTTTGGTTTGGTCAACACAAGCAGCTCACAGTGGACAACAGCCAAATTAGCAACAGCAGCAGACATCTTCACCAAATGCAAAGTAGATGGAAATGGCACGATTTTGCCTCTTATAACATACCTGTGGATGTTGTGGAAACGTGTAAAAATGAGTATGAATTACAAACAGGCATGAAGGGGCCATATTAACCTAAGAATTTGTACATAATTTCTCATTAGAATCTGATTAAACATTCATTTACATAAGGTTATTCGAGGTTAATGCAAGTGAATATAAATGACCTGTATGAGTCATGTCGTAGCAGCACTCATGTGTGAACAGCATAGATTGCCGCTACGTGTAATGACCAAGAATATCACCCAGTGACTTCATAGTTATATTCCTTCATGTTCCATTTTGCAGCCTATGAACCAAGGAACTCTGAAGATTTGTTGAAACTATCAACAGAAGTGTTCAATCCAGTAATTAAATGAAATAGAATAATTAGTTATAAATCAGTGAATCAGCATTTCTACAGAACTGCAGACATGTCGACTTTATGTGACAACCAAAGAAATAACTGGTAGGAATTACAGATCTGCAAACAATCCAGTACAGCCAAGACCAGCATTACATCTAGGTAATAAAACAGCAAATGAACCTGTCTTACTCCTGAAAAGTGAAAAATAGCAAATTAATCTATCATACTACAGAAAAGTGAGAATGATGCATGAAATCCCTTGCTGCACTGAACATGAAACAGCATGAAAAGCACGTGTATTTCTAATTGACGACACTGATTAGGAGCTGCTGATGAAATCTTCAGCTCTATCTTTGATGAAGACTCAGTCACAGAGAACGATAATGCTGTGCATGCCTCAGTGGACACAGAAATTAACTTGTTGGTCACTGCTTTCTGTACTATGATGCCATGCTTGGAATACCATGTAAAAAAGGGTACTTTATAAATGACAGTACTAATTAATGTTAGAAATGTCTGCTTTTGAAATTGATACTACTTTAAACAAAGTCATATAACTGACTTCCTGTCCACAGGTCATAAGGCAATGGGATATTTGGGAGCTGTTCTTAACCCTTGTAATGTTAATTAAGATTACATAAGCGAAGATGTTTGCCTTCTGCAGCATGTAGGAAGTTTTGATTGTCTGGAATGACATTCCCTGGGATTAGTCCAGACAAAAATGTCATTGTTTAGTCTTCATTCTTTGGCCTGTCATCACAAGTTTCTGAATGTTTTTTGGTTAACCCTATAACATTATTAAGGGATTCAGAAATGATCTGTAAAGACAATAAAGTCAGAAATAAGAGAATGCCTAGCAACTGAAGTATTTCTGAGATAGTATGTAATATATTTTCAGCTACTTAACCATTTTTGTTTCATACCCAAAACAAATGAATCGTGCTGTTTCTCTCAAACCAAGCTATTTCAGGGTCAATCATCACACTGCTTTCTAGTATGACAAAGAACATGGAAATTTGAATCACAGTAAAACCTAATCTGTTTTGCATGACATTAAGCTGATTTTATGTTTTCACCTGAAAGCAATGTACTACACCATAGCACATAAGTCACGAACGTGGAGACTCAAATCCAGTTAAAGTCTACTCAGTTTAAAAGTCTTGCTCACCCCACAGGAAAAGTTTTTTTTTTTTTCAGAGTGGGTCTTTACCATCCCTATCATCCATATGGGAAACTTGATCCCCATATTCGTCTTACTTAATATAACCAACTCCAGGGTTGTAAAACAACACATAAAGAGAGCAGTCCCTAATTTCTAACAATGGTAATAAGTTGCAACATATATATATATATATATATATATATATATATATATATATATATAGATATATATATATATATATATATATATATATATATATATATATACATAATAAAAATAAAAACTTCAAAACAAGGCACAAAAGAAAACACTAAACACGTATCTAGCGCTTTCCTACATTTATTGCTGAGGAACTTCTTCAGAAAATATAAACATCATGACAAGTTGTTGTTGTTGTGTCTTTCGGCTTTTCCCGGTTAGGGGTCGCCACAGCGGAACTCCAGTCCACTAATGAGTGGCAGTAGGATTTTACATGCCAAGTCGCCGGTCCTGACGCACAACCTTCAATTAAGGTACGCCCATTCACGCATGTCTCCACACAGAAGAAGCTCTAGCTGAGAATCGAACAGGACAACGTCTTACTGTGAGGCGACAACTCTACCGCAGCACCACCACCGCAGTCGTAAACATCATGACAAGTAACTGTATTTATATACAACTTTAGTCATTGAAAGACCATCCCATCAAAACAGAACAACCTGTCATATATTAAACTGCCTCCTGTAAGAGTATATCTATGTAACCAGCCTCATTGAAACTCGACACTAAACAGTTCGATTTTTCAAATTCTCCCAGGAGTGTTATCAGCTTAATCAATGCAATTAAGTATGTCTTTTGATTTTTCTGTTTGTATTATGTATAATTAATGTTGCTCGTGTTTTTCATTTTCTTTGTAAGAGTAAAGAAGTCTGCACTTTTTCCAAAACATACTTTCACTTGCTATATGCATTTCTTTATTTTATTACCAAGTAAGCACAATATCCATAAACACCAATCAGAATAAACACTAATGTTCAATACTAACTACTTTTGGAAATGTATTTTTTAATTTTTTAATG
>NC_056745.1:106152220-106237220 GCF_019279795.1 Protopterus annectens | reverse complement strand
TGTGTGTGTGTGTGTGTGTGTGTGTGTGTGAAGATAGGTGAAGGCTGCCAGCCTAGCCAGACAGAATTTTGTAGATAATTCTGTCATTTGTAAATATTCATGTAAGCCACAGGCTTTTTCTCTTAAATGGTAAAAAATGCTGTTAGATGTGAAACTGCAAAAGTGTAACAACATGTAACAACAGTGCACTCTGCTGTAACAAAGCTGATAAGTCAAGCATGGTGAAATTGTTTGATCTTTAAGGTCGGCTCTGATATGTCTGGATGAAGGAATTCTGGCTATTGTTTTGAGGCCAGAGTTAATGGCTAGAATTTGAATGTATAAATGGCCTTTATTGCTCTGGTTTCTGACCAGGTGTAAAGAATGTAAATGTAGTTTCTGTTAGCTTGGCAACACCAGAGAAGTGTGAAGAATGATGTCATGTGAAGCAGCTCGGTGTTATCAATTTAAAGAGAGAGAATGAGAGTGCTCAGAGCATTTGTCTTGACAGCATCCAACATCACCATTCTGCTTGTGTCTATACGTAAGTAATTTAGAATTATATTTTCTCTTAGATATAGCTAGGAAATAGAAGCACTGATTGGGCAGAGAGGGTGCTGGAGGTTTTTGCTTGCCCATCCCATCTGGCTGAGATCTGGACCCTATAGCTGTGCCAGTGGGGAGTCTTATTGGGGACCTGGAGAGAAAGGGAGAAACCAGCCCCAGACTGACTGTGATTCCTGTGTGCTCTAAGGGAAATTGTACTTTACTGTGTGTGTATTTATTATCTATATGGAGCCCCTCACTGGTGTTAGTGGTGAGGATTGAGGCTCCTTGACTGCTGGGCCAGTGCACGGGCATCATAACATACATACACATACATTTATATATATATATATATATATATATATATATATATATATATAGATGTTCTTATATATATATATATATATATATATATATATATATATATATATATATATATATATATATCTATAGGAGGGTCCCTCTTATTTTGTCAAATACTGTTTCTTCAACAAGCCCAAGGGGTGTGATTTAATGTTGAAGATACGGATAGCTGACCAGTGGAAATGTTGATGGTGTGCAATGGTGAGAGAAGTAAGTGGGGTTGGAGGAGTGAGAGTGTTTGTGTATGTGAGTTAAGGTTAGGGTCAGCGAGGAGTGAAGGATAGCTTTTATATGTTTGTGTTCAAGTTTTGTATTTTAGGGTTAGGGTCAGGGTTAGATTAGGGGACAGATGTAGTGCTGACTGCGTGTGTTTGTGATTGTTTGTGTGTCAAAGTGTGTCTTGAATAGTGGCAGTGTTGCAGCAAGGTTTTTATGAAAGTAAGGAGAAGGAATGGGGTTGACGGATGCGGCAGCATTAGGGTTTGGGATAGGTGGTGCAGAGAGTGGTACAAGCTGGTGCAGTAACATATCTGTCCTGCACATAATACAGATCAGGGCTTTTTAATTGTGAATCACAGCTGGCATGATGCCTGAGTGTTTACAGGCAGTGATTCCCTGGTTTTGCGAGATTACTCCCTTCTTAGAATTGCTGTGATCATGAAGTTTGTATTTATAATTTTGGGGAGTGTAAGGGCCTTGCCACCACATTTTCAGGTCCTTCAAAACAATTGTAGTTAACTTTTTATGCAAGTTGACAAATTCAACAATTTACCTACACACACACACACACACACACACACACACACACACACACACACACACACACACATATATATATATATATATATATATATATGTGTGTGTGTGTGTATAGATAGCTACAGATATAGATACAGATATACACATACATGCATACAATATAGCATACAGTTACGACAGTTCACACCACACAGAGATTGCTATAGCTCTCAGGTTTGATCACAAATGCAATATCAGCTTTTAAAAGCCGGTATAATATTAAATAAAAATTGTGATTGGCTAGTTGTGCCCCTACCCCAAACACTTTAGCCATGCTACTATATATATATATATATCGATTGGAAGAAAATCAACAGTCCCCTGCCCTCCCTGTCCATTAACCTCTTTAACTTTACTCAAGTAATCCACTCTATCACCAGACCCAATGAAACAAATCCCCCAGGATACACTCATGACTGGATCTTAGTCTCCCATCCAAATAAAATTACCAACTCTGGCACCTTCCCTGACTCTATTAGTGACCACCTCCCAGCTTTCATTTACCGAGCAACCACCTCCCATCTACGCCAACATCAATATAGTCAAACCCGCAATCTTAGTAAATTTGACCCCAAAACCTTCTCTATCTCAAACAAATGAATTGGAACATTCTAAAAACCCTTCCACTCAATAAAGCCATAGACTACTTTAATTCTACTTTCCTAGATGCTCTAAATTCCCTAGCACCACCAAGGAAATAAAGAATGAAAACTATAACTGCCCCTTGGCTAACCAAAGAAACAAAGCAAATTATGCATCAAAGAATAAACTTCCCAAAACCCTTCTCCAATATACACAGCTCCGTAACTTTGCAAAAAAAAAAAACAAATCTTCAAAGACAAAAAATCCTACTACACAAAGCTCCAGTCCAACCATCCCCAAAACCCTAGGCTTTTTTGGAACTCCATAAACTCACTCCTCAACCCAGGCTCCAAAAATAACCCCTGTCCGAGCCCTAGTAAATCTGACCTCGAATTAGCCTCACTATATGCAGACGATTCAACCTTAGTCTCCTCTGCCTCAAACCTCTCTGAATTGTTGACTAAAACCCAAACTGCCTTCTCAACAACTGAAAACTGGATGTGCCAAAATCACCTTTCTCTCAATGCAAATAAATCAAAGATTCTACGATTCCCTCCCACAAAGACCCTCTCCTACGATAAAAACAATTTCAAAGTCTATAGTCAAACCAACTCACCTATAGAAGTAGTCCCGTCTGCCAAACTACTTGGCATTACTGTAGATGAACACCTCAAGTTTGATATTCATATTCAACAAAATATTAAGAAAACCCACCAAAAGCTAGGTATGCTGTAGAGGAATAATCACTTTCTCTCCAACTCTACCGGGCAAACTCTGGCCTCGACTTATCTTTTTCCTTCCTTATTATAGGGAGCCCCTCTCCTAACCAACCTGTCCTCCTCTATCACCTCTAAACCAAAAAACTGCTACAACAAAATTTCTAAGTTTGCCTCTAAATCTAAAAATACCACCCATCATTGCCTAACCCTACAATCCCTGAATTGGCTTGAACTCCCAAACTACCTAGACTACCTCCAACTCACTACTGCACATAGACTCATATTTCACCAAACAAAATGTCCCGCTCTAACTAACATCCTTCTCCTTATACACCCAACAGAGCTCTCAGATCTGAAAATCAGAACTTAATTACTATCCATAAACCTAAACGTCCTGCTGGCCAACTTCTCCTATCTTTCTCACTAGGCAAAAAATGGAATTCCCTTCCCTCGACACTAAAAACCATACCAAACTCAGAAAACTTCAAAACCCAACTATTCAAACACATGTCCACTAAGTGGAAATGTACCTGCCTTCACCCAACCTAATCAAAGGGGGTTCTCTCTCTCTGGTTCCGAAGCTCTGCAGCTCTCATAGTTATCTTCCTATGAGCCTATCTAAGCTCTCAACAATTTCTATAGCTTCTCTCTAAGCTTTCAACAACTCATACAGCTACCCTCACACAGCCCAACCTTGTAAATATTGTAAATAGCATTCTACTGTTGATGTGTGTATGTAAAGCGTATTTACATTTTCTTAAAAGGTTTGTATGTAAACTGTTTCCACACCTAACACATATCTGTTTTCCTCAAATTAAACTTTATAATCCCTACCTTCAAGCTTAATGAATTTGTTAACTATGCATGATACTGAATGCATTTATGCGTAACTATTTTACATAATATTATCTTTAATATAAACTATCAATTGTATCTAAATTGTATAATGCATCTTGGAGCTTTTCTCCCCGGGCCTCCACTGAAAATGGGTCAATTCAGCCCAGTGGACTTCCCTGGTAATCAAACTGCAAATAAATAAATAAATAAATACTCAACTCTTTCTTTAGAGAGACAATATCCAACCTAACAAAAACTTTTCCCAACAATGACTGACACATAGGTTAAAACAGCCCTATCCAAAGCCAAAAATACAGCTTCAATGGGACCAGATGGTGTCCCAGGCTGCGTCTTACATGAGCTCCAAAATTAACTAACCCCTCACCTAATCAAACTGTTCAAACTCAGCCTCTCTACAGGCTATGTACCCACAGAGTGGTGCACAGCAACAGTTATCCCACTCCACAAAGGTGGAGCCACAATGGGCCTAGGGAACTATCGCCCTATAAGCCTGACTAGCCTGGTCTGCAAGGCTATGGAGCGCATCATCATGGAATTCATTAACAGAGACATTGGGAACCTTCAAACTTTAGACCCTACCCAGTTTGGCTTTGTTAAGGGCAGATCATTCCTCCAAAACCAGGTGGACTTCTTTGAGACAGTTACCAAGGCTTTAGACGAGTGAAAGGAGATCCACACAGCCTACTTAGACCTCGCAAAGGCTTTCAACACCATTCCCCATTCTGGTATTATAGACAAGCTCACCAGCCTGAACATAAACCCCTACATCACGAGATGGGTTGCCAATTGGCTAATGGATAGAACCCACATGATGAGAGTTGCAGGCTCTACGTCCAACTCTAAACCAGTTTACAAGTGGCATCCCCCAGGGCTCAGTCCTGGGATCCCTCCTGTTCGGTATATACTTCTCAGAGGTACAGGCAAGCACAGGAGAACTATGGCTGACCAAGTTCTCAGATGACTGCAAACTGGGGGCCATAATTGACTCTCCAGCTGATACAGACATCCTCCAGAAGGGTCTCACTGAGACGGATACCTGGTGTCAAAATCATGGCCTCAAGCTAAATGCCAAAAAGTGCATAGTTATCCCCTTTGGAAAAAACAAAGTACCTGTGAACTACCACATACGTGGTAGTCCCCTAAATACAGAAAATGTAATAAAGGATCTGGGGACCCAAGTAGATAGTAATCTCTCCTTTGATAATCATATTGCCAAGGTGGTTAGAAAATTCTTCTATGTGGCCCACCTAATCACAAAAGGGTTCGCATCTAGAACTTCTTTTGGCTTTTCCTGGTTAGTGGTTGCCACAGCAGAACTCCGGTCCACTAATGATTGGCAGTAGATTTTTACGGTGCCGAGGTGCCAGCCTGACTCCTAACCGTCAACTAAGGCACGCCCATTTATGAATGTCTTTCAAACACCACTTGGCCATGGGAAGGACAGGCAGACTCCACACAGAAGGTGCTCAAGCCAAGCATCGAACGGGAGAGCCTCTTGCTGTGAGGCGACAATACTACCACTGCACCACCGCGACTTACCGGTTATTGTGCCCCTCTACTCATCACTCATCACACCCATCATAGAGTACAATGCCCCATTTGGGATGTACATTACAAGACACCTGCAACAGCTGGAAAGACCACAGAAGTACCCCACCAACAGGATTACTGGCCTCAAACATATGCTCTATGCAGCCCAACTGAAAAAACTCCAGCTGTACTTGGTTACATACCACTTACTCAGAGGTGATCTCTGCCTGACATACAAGGCCATGTCCAACCCAGACTTGATGGACATGCTCCACCTAAAAAAGAACAAATCCCCAAGAGCCACATGCTCTAGGGATCTAAACCTCACCACAATGATAAATAGAACATGCTGGAGGGATAGATTCCTGTCCCAGAGACTCCCCATGCATTGGAACAGGATTCCAATCTACATTAGGCAGATCCCCTCATTAACACTCTTCAAGAGAAACCTTGACGAGTGGATGGGAAACAGAAAATTTACCCCGGGGATCACTGCAGTGGCTCTGCTGGACAGAGGCACAGGGAACTAATGGCTCTGTTGGACTGAGGCACAGGGAACTAATCTAAGGGGGTGGTGAAAGCCAACACATTCTGGCTAGTCTTATAGATGCCCTCGGGCAGATAGCCTAGTACTTACCTATGAACCTATGAATGACCCATCTCTCCTACATTCCATCTCATCTAAGTCCCCAAATAATTCCCCTCCCCTATGTTTGAACTTAAACCTGTCTCCACAAACTACATAAAAAGACTTCTATCCAAACTTAAACCCCACTCCAATGCACCTGACAACATCCCCTCTTCTTTTCTCAAGTCTGCTGCCAATGGTATAGCTCTCCCAGGTAGTATCCTAATTAATAGATCTATAAAGGAATCCTATGTCCCTAAACTCTGGTGTTCCACCTTTATTCTTCCTCTCTACAAGGGAGGCAAAAACACTAACATTTCAAACTTCTGCCCTATAGCTCTTCTCTCTCCACTCTCCAAAATCTTAGAAAAATGCATCCACCTCCAACTTATGCCTTTTCTGACTAAAAAAACAACTTCTTACCCCTACCCAACATGGCTTCTGACCAGGACATAGCACCATAACAGCTCTACTCTCATTCTTAGAAACTGTCAATCAAGCCCGAAAGTCTGGGAACTTAGTATCCACAGTGCTCCTAGATCTCTCTAAAGCATTTGATACTATTTCCCATAAGCACCTTCTAAGTCATCTATCAAACATAAATCTCTCCCAAAACACACTTTCCTGGTTCTCAAGCTATGTGTCAGATAAATATCAGGCTGTGAAATGGAAAAAGGCACCACACCTTTCTTACCCACTCCTACCGAAGTACCACAGGGGTCCATCCTTGGACCAATGCTGTTTAATATCTTGATCAATAACTTTCACTCTGCTACTCCTAATGCCAAAGTCATCCAATATGCAGATGACTCTACACTTGTCTGCTCTGCCTCTAACCTCTCTGAACTCCTATCTAAAACTCAGACTGCCTTCTCAACTACTGAGATCTAGATATGCCAAAATAACCTTTCTCTCAATGCTAACAAATCTAAAATACTACTATTCACTCCCTCAAAATCTTTCTCTGTTGATAAAAATTCCTTCCAAATCCTTAGCCAAAACAACTCTCCGATCAAAGTTGTTCCCTTTGCCAAATTACTCGGTGTAACTATAGATGAACACCTCACGTTCGACATCCATATTCAGCAAAATATACAAAAAACAGCAAAAACTAGGTAAGCTATACAGGAACAACCACTTCCTCTCTACTTCTACCAGGCATACTTTGGCCTCCTCTTACCTCCTTCCCTCCCTTCTGTATTGTGCCCCACTACTAACTAACCTATCCTCTACCATCACTTCCAAACTTGAAAGCTGTTATAACAAAATTTCTAAATTTGCTACCAAAGCCAAACATTCCTTACATCACTGTGTTACCCTCCAATCCCTCAACTGGTTAGAATTCCCAAATTACCTGGACTTCCTCCAGCTCACTACAGCACATAGACTAATATTTAATCCAACCAAATGCCCAGCTCTAACCAACATCCTTCCCCCATACACCCCAAATAGAACTCTCAGATCTGAACACCAAAACTTAATTACTGTCCACAAACCTAAAGATCCTGCTGGACAATTTCTCCTCTCCTTCTCCTTAGGTAAGAAATGGAACTCTCTCCCTTCCACACTAAGGACAATGTCAAATACAAACAACTTCAAAACACAGCTTTACACCTACCTCTCCTCCAAATGGAAATGAAACTGCATTCTCCCTACCCATAACTCTTTAACAAAAGACCCTGGTAGGGTATCCTCCTGAGTTCCTAAGCACCTTATAGCTGGCTATAACCTTCTATAGCTAATTCCCATATGACCTCTCACACTCTGTTAATATTGTAAATAACTTTTGACTTTGACTATAACTGTATGAATTTGTTAAAATGTATCTGCACAATATTTTTCCACTATGGGCAATATTGCTCACACTTTGTATTATTTGATATGTATTTGTAGTTGTACCCTAGTTTTATTGGACTGCTATCTTTACTGTAATCTGTTTCATGGAGCTTTTCTCCCCGGGCCTCCACTGAAAACAGGCTCTCTGGGCCCAGTGGACTTCCCCGGTAATCAAACTGGGAATAAATATATATATACACACACACACACACACACACACACACACACACACACATATACATAGATACCTATAGATCGATATAGATATAAATATATATATATATATATATATATATATATATATATATATATATATATATATATATATATATATATATATATATATATATATATATATATATATATATATATATATATATATATATAGATATACATACACACACACACACACACACACACACATATATATATATATATATATATTTATATATATATATATATATATATATTTATACGGGTCTACTTCACATGACTGAAAACTCATTTGACAGAATTTCATTTGACCGAGACCACAATGCCTAATTTTCAAAGTACTGAAAATTCATTTGACTGAGTCTCATTACACTGAAAGCTTACAATGCTGAATTTCAAAATACTAAATTTTAAACCATAGACATGTACACTTATAACACCAATGACTAACTCTTTCCAGAACTTAAAAAAACTACTTACTTACCCTCTTAGAAACCAGGCAATATAAAACCAAACTAGGTGGGGGGTGAATTACCCTCACAACCCAATGTGGGCCCCCCACAACCCCCTAACTATATATATATATATATATATATATATATATATATATATATATATATATATACTAGCTCCAGGACTGCACTACAGTGGGGGAAAAAAAAAAATATATATATATATATATATATATATATATATATATATATATATATATATATCTAGGAAGGGAAGAGACAGAGAGATACAGGTGCACAGACATACACACACACACACACACACACACACACACACACACACACACACACACACACACACACACACACACACACACACACACACACACATATATATATATATATATATATATATATGTGTGTGTGTGTCTATATAATATTTTAATAATATAATATAATAGTATTATATTTGTGCTTAAGTTGTCCATAGTGTACAGCCATACATTTTTTTAAAACTGAACCCGGGATTCATGAAGCTTGCACCAGGCGCTGGAGTAGCGTCGGCGATCTAGCGCCAAATATGGCCGCCGAGCAATTCAGGTATGAGCTGTTTCCACGTGCACTACCAGCATACGCCAGAGCTGTGCAGCTCCTGGTGCATGTATGCTAATTACCCCATGCGCAGCAGTGTAGGATGCAAATTAAGGTATATAGCAATTCATGAAGTGGTGCAGGCGTAGCATAAGCATGTAGAAATGTAAACCAAAAAAAACCAGTTTACATTTTGTCAAACATAAAATCGGAGCCATGAAAGTGGACCAAACTTACGTATTATAATGTTAATATATGCTAATGGCTAAATATATAGCCAATGGCATTAAAAAACATGCACAACATATAAAAAATCACATTTAATGTAATGGCCACACTATCGCAAAGTAAAACCGCAGTGCATCTGTGTACAAACGGGATCACAAGGAAAATATATTTAGATGTCATAAAACTGCAATGTAACACAATTCATGATATCCCCATAATAGTCAATGGCACGCATGCTACACCACAACCATGGTGCAAGGGTTGCTAAGGGTCTGTGACAGTGTTCCGTGCGGTAACTAGGAATTAGCAGTCAATGCCATGCAAATGAGTCAAGTAATACTGAATCGCAAATGCCCTGCCAGCGTAAGGATGTACCACACGGCGTAGCGGTACAACACAGAGGAGTGGCCTGGAGGTAAACATGACATCAAGAGAGGGGCGCACCACCATAGCTGTAAGCACATTGAATCATTGCTAATCTGTGTTGCCTGTTGCTAAGCCAAGCCGCAGGATAGGGGTGTGGAAGTAGCCATAGCTTTGCTTAGCTGAGATCACACAAGGTAACTGAAAGTTCATGTGAACATGGATGAAAATGCACATGAAATCTGGTAAACGGCTGTGTGCGGCGCGCACCACAGCTGAAACAGGAAGGATACGGGAAGACAATAAGGAAATGCTGCAGCATGGTAATTGGAGTACAAATGAGTAATTATCACCTAGGAACTCACACTGGGCCATAGACAACAGATAACAAGGCTGCTAGCAGCTACCTGCAGAACAGGAAAGGGGAGGTGCCATACAGCAAAGAAAAGAGAACTGTCACAGCAGAACAAAGCAAACTTGCAGTAGATCAGCTACATAACACATTTCCCAACACAATCCTTGGTTGTAAAAGTACAAAACAAGAAAGCCAGCAGCTGGATGCATGCCTGACAATGGGAGGGAAATCGGGTTGAATATTGAAGTAAAGGGCAATAGATGAATCATGGCAGGCAAGCGTAAGTCAACACCAAAGGCCCCACAATAGCAGTACCTGCTGTAAAACCAATAATTAAGATACCCTGCAGCTGGAATAGCACAAACACACCCAATTACACCAGCATCATCCATTGCACAATAGTATAAGGTATGAAAGCACCACACACACACTTGTGTATTCCCAGACACTCTGCACCATTGGTGTATACAGACGGGGAACTTTTAATATGTACATGTTAGGGGCCACCATAACTTTGATTCACTAGCATGTGTTGGAGACTGATGGTGGTGTGGAGGATGATGCTGACAACCATCTCAGGCACCGGAGGAGGAGAAGAGTGTTCAGACCCAGGGTAACCTACCAGGGGCTACATGATCTGGAGATAGAAGAGCATTACAGGGTGGACAGGGACATCATAACACAACTTGTTGAGCTGTGCCAGCCATGCCTCAGAGCCTGAAGTAACAGAGGGGAACCCATCCCAGTGGACACGAAGGTATGTGTAAGCTTGAGAATACTAGCCACAGGTACCTTCCAAAGGCCAACTGGGGATATCATGGGGATTTCACAGGCATCAGCATCCAGGGTACTCCACCAGTTCCTGGATGCCATGTTACCACATGCCACTGAGCACATATACTTCCCCCAAACACAGGAGGAGTTGGCCAGCAATATGCGTCTCTTCCACTGTGTGGCAGACTACCCAGAGGTACTGGGTGCAATAGATTGCACGCACATACACATCAAGTCACCACCCAGTGAGCAGGGTAGGCGCTACATAATCCGCAAAGGATTCCCCTCCATCAACTGCCAGGTCATGTGCAATGCCCAGGGCATTATCATGGATGTGTGTGCTGGCAGCTCTGGAAGCTATCATGACTCACACATCTGGCATGCCTCACAGCTGTATCAGGTATTTGCCAGGGGGGACATCCCATATGGCCACCTGGTGGGGGATGCTGGCTATGCACTGGAACTGTGGATGATGACTCCCATCAGAAATGCCCACACAGCCATGCAAGAATGCCATAATGAGGCACACGCAGAAACCAGAATCATCATAGAGTGCATGTCTGAGATGCTGAAATTATGGTTCCATTGCTTGGACATATCTGGTGGAGCCATGAAATACTCTTCAGGTACATGTGGCCACATCTTCATAGTATGTGCCATGCTACACAATATGATCCTGTGGAAACAGCTGCAGCAGAGACAGAATGGTGAAGGCCCTCACAGCCCACCACCATTGCCAAGGGACCCACAGGCACAGAGGGACTCAGATCACGAACACCCTGTGCTAGCCCCAGTAGCCAGACGGAGGCATGCCCAGTATGCCCATGCCTTGGCAATGAGGGAACGTATAGCACACACACAGACAGTGTAGGTACTCATGGACTGACACCCTTCTCCACCTGCACACACAGCAAACATGGATGGCACACACACACACGACCACCTATAAATTGTCATGTATAGGTGGTCTACTGTGTGCGTCCTACATAGTAAGCCCTCAACTATTGTACACACAACTGCCATTGGCACAAGGTAAGTCAATACCTGAACAGTAAATTAAGCTATCAGCATGTGTCCATACTGTATGTAGAGGTTCATAGATACATAGGTAGGTACATGCCCAACTGCCGAGGCCACTCATAAGCATAGGCAAAACGTGTCTGCTGTCGCCACCCCATCGATTAACTAACTGTCCCTCTGTGGAGCAGAGCCAATTGCAGGATCCCTGGGGTGTAGCTACTGTTCAGCACCCACTCTGCAAGGATTCTCTGGAGTGTTAGTGAGGGGTTTTGTATAATGCAATCAGGGATGTAGTTCCATATAATGGGGAGTATCCCTCACAGGAATCTTCACAGATGTTTACATGTTACATAGTATACCTTAAACACAGCTTGCATATATAGGTAGTTCTCCACAGAATAATAAACATGTGGAACACACAACCGCTGAAATGTGCATTAATCATCTTTGCACTACCAGTGCCTGCTCTGAGAGGTAAGATATCACTGCAAGGATTAGAACATGCAACCATGTACACAATCATCACAATAACATACCTCAAAGCTACCTGAGATGTACCATTGGCAGTCATGTATACTGACATGATAAAACACAAAAGGTAGGAATGTGTTGAAATAGGACAAACCGGCATGTACCCAATGAAAGGTGTATGATATATATATATATATATATATATATATATATATATATATATATATATATATATATATATATATATATATATATATATATATATATATATATAGAGAGAGAGAGAGAGAGAGAGATGTCGATATATGGGGATATACATATATATGCAGATATATAGATAGGTTAACAACATCTACATAACCATGGAAGTACATATAAATGGGATACCTACCACATACTGACTGCTTTACATACCGACGCGTGTAATCCCGAGGCTTAAATTCTGAAAGAACACAGTACCGAAACACCAGATGCGAGAATGTGTAAAATCACAATGTTAAGGGACAGTTAGTCAGTGCTTCCGGTGTTGCGGTTCAGGTAGGTTACTGTCTGTAAGTGTGTTTCTTAGGGCTGTAGTGTGTGTAAATGTGTGTTCTGGGTGTGGTGTGTGTTTTGGGGGGACTGTAATGTGTGGGTTAGCTTTGTGCGTCTGTTTGCGCAATCTAGGAGGTAGAATATTAAAGTAGGGGGGTGTGGGGGGCAGACACCTACATGGGGGTGGTGTAGGGGTGCTTGGCCACTTGCTCATACATAGTGTAGGATGGTTTGTTTGGATGTGGTGGGTAGCAGTGTGTCTGTGTGTGCGTGTGTGTGTTCCATGTTTGTGTTACTTTCGTGAGTTACTGTCACTGTCGGTAATGTGGGGTATGGGAGTCTGGGCCCGGTACTGTGTGCGTCATAACTCTGTGGTTTCAGGATTCCATAGGTATCCTGTATACAGCGGTTGAAGTGTTCATATATGTGTATAACATGGGCCATAGCAATCACACATTCCGCCACTACTAACCTTTATGAACAAAGGATATGGAGAATATACGCTTATACACTATTACAAATATGTGCTATGGACATGAGCCAGTGATAGTGTTACCACCTGTCCCACTTTGCGAGGGACAGTCCATCTTTGGGTGGTTGTGTCCTGACCAAATATATTAAACGTGGCAAATGTCCTGGGATTGTAGGACATAATTATGTCCCATATGTACTGTAATAGTTGCATACAATAGTTCTTTCTGTATCTAAAATACCTACATGTTACAAGAAACAGGATAAGCAACTAAACTGCTACTAGAATAAGCTTATATTTAGGCAAGAAAGGAAAGTTCTATCCCTTGTACTGACCGTGGGTTTGTGTCGGCCTGTAAATTCTGATGTGTGTCCAGAAAATGTCCCACTATGGCCATATGAAAAGGTGGCAACCCTAGCCAAAGAGGGTCAGTCACCAACACAACTATGATGACTGCAAATACCTATGACAGAAATACACAGCTTTCATGTAGCAACACTTTATTACATTCAGATGTATTACCAAAGGGATTCAAGACTAACACCACCTGCATGCTATACAGCAACCATATAACAATGCCTTAATGAATCAGCCTGCAATTACCATTGTATCAGTCCACAAAAGGATAGGTGCTCAAATAGGGAAGGAACCCTCACACACATATCGATTATGTATAAAAGCAGTTCCTACACACCTGCATCTGCTATGCACACCCACCAACATCATCCCCACACCCAAACATATTACAATACAAACTGTAATAACATCACAAATCATTCACTCACTGTACGACATCTGCAGAAGCCTTAACATACCTTGTCAGAGACACACTAACATGGCCCTATGTGAAATAGCTGCTGTTATACAATGGAAGAGCTGCTGATGTTACAGGGTTTGTATGCACTAATCCCGTTTCAGAGGGTTGTGTGTACTCTGGGATGTGTTAGCAATTACTGAGTAACAGCACAGTATGCTACACTTGTGCACCAAATCAAGGATGTTTGGTGAGCACACTGTAAACCACATAACAGTTCATGCATAGCCATACAGCCTTGAGCTGCCCAAATATCTTTGCCAGACTTAAACATCTGCAGAAGTATCAGGTACAAACAAACCCTGCATAAGTAGCAATGTTCTGAAATACAACAGCTGTACTCACATGTTTGTGTCTTTCGGCTTTTCCAGGTTAGGGGTCGCCACAGCGGAACTCCTGTCTGCTAATGATTATCAGTAGATTTTTACGTGCTGAGTTGCCAGCCCTGATGCACAACCTTCAACGAAAGTACGCCCATTCACGCATGTCTACACACAGAAGATGCTCTAGCTGAGAATCGAACAGGACAACATCTTACTGTGAGGCGACAATGCTACTGCAGCACCACCACCGCAGTAACAGCTGTACTCACATGTAGAATAAAATTGTCTCGCCATTACACACAATTGACGGGAGTCATGAAGCTAATATATCTCTGTGTGTCTCCATATAGCTGTTGAAATATATCACAAACAACATATCCAGGCCATCTTCCTCAAAAGTAAGGCAAACGGACAACGCCCAAAAGGAGTACTCAGTTATACACCACTGTCGCCATGGTAACGGCTAATGGAGTAGCTGCACAGTTGACGTGCATCTAATTAACTACTTTGGAACACCAATTGGTGGACAGGAAACCACATGTTACTGATATGTAACTAGAAAAGGATGGGTTATCACACATTCAAACCATCATGAGGAAAGTGAGTACAAGAGCTATTTTACTCTAAGCAAGTGAGAAAAGTTTGTACAAAACCTGTTTACCCTTACCTCTAGGTAATGAGGAAGATTAAGTGCTATAGTAAGTATTAGCTTACGTAGTGCTTACAAGTTCTGAACAAGTGCTGAGCATGAATAAGCAATCCAGATAGGGTCTTGGATAACATAAACACACGCCCTCCCCAAAAGGTACACATATGTCCATGTACACCACAGGGCCCCTGTACCCACAACTATGCAGGTACAAGCTGCACTCAGGCTGCATGGGACCTGTCCACATCACAGGTCGTATCATACACATATGGCAAAACAAGATGCTCTCCACGTACACATCATGTAAAACATAGCTCCATGTCAGGTTGTGTACACACTGAATGGTGCACACCAACAGGTATCACAACCCACAAACTGGGAGACACCACTGATAATGGCAAGTACTGCACTACTACCCTGCTGAGACTGGTCTGGAAGGCTATGAACCTTGATCAAATAATTGATGTCAGCAGTACAGATGTAGATGACAGTAAGGTTGATGTCACAATACATATCATAACCTTGCAGGTCATAGGACATCATCACCCATACTGTGTACCACCTACCCTCAGTATACTAGATGTACATTCCTATGTCACAGGAGTGTTTTGCAATGGGACTGCTGGCAGAACCAACACTACAGAAGGTGTCTGAATAATACATCCTCATCACACCAGTGACAGTATGTCAGGGTTAATGAATTTTAATCCCCCTCATTGTAGTCCATACCTCACAAACAAACAGAAGGCATCTGCCTATTGAAGTATGTGAATGACTATGACCTAGGAGCAATAGCTGACTCAGGAGTGTTGTGGACAACATACAGAAGGGGCTTTGTGGGTGAGGTGTGTGTGACATATGGCCACAATCTGACAGCTACATATTGCATTGTCACCCCTATGTTAATAACCCTGTACCCATGAACTACCACCTAGGCAGCGGTCAACATAATGGACACTTGTGTGTAAGGGATGCAGCTGGGCAGTTGTCTTTCCTGTGATAGCTACGTCAACACACCTGTCAGGTAGTCATATGTGGCAACCCTAATAATGACAGGGTGCCATCCATGAATTTAGAGATCATTGTCCAGCGGGGTTTGTGCGCTTGTTACTACTCAGCCAAGCTCCTCGTGGTCCTGCAGAGTGGTGCCAGCAGCATAGAGGCTAAAAGAGCGACTGCTAACCTGATAAAAGTGTTTTTTTCCTGCTACTACCTGGGCGACTGTCCGATCTAGCTAAACTGCAAGTATTTCTGCTTCTTGAACTGTTTTAAACTGTTTAAAGTTGTTTTTGCACCTGCACTTTTAAAGTTTACCCTGTTTGTTGCATTTACCTGTTGAGGCTGCACACTGAAGTGCGCTAGCCTGTGTTACATATTTATTGCACTTTCCTGCTGTTTGTTGCAAAAAAGAAAAAAAAAAAAAATTATCCTTGTTTCCCATCTTTCCTGACCTAGAGTAGTCCAAATACAGGCTTTGCTGTATTCTGGACTTTTCAAAAGTTCCTGTGTTGCCCATTTCCTTTCTTGGATAAAGGGAGGCTTCTTTGTTCACCAGTGGCAGTGGGGAGCTTGGAGCAGCCTATCTATCCCTGGAGGAGTGTTCCCAGCACAAGAATCTGGTAGTCTATTGGCTGTTTTGGGCCAATTTCTATCTCTTTCAAGTCCCCCAGTATAAAACCCACTTTGGCGCGGTTTTTTCCGCTTGTTACTACTCAGCCAAGCTCCTTGTGGTCCTGCAGAGTGGTGCTAGCAGAGAGGCTAAAAGAGCGACTGCTAACCTGATAAAAGTGTTTGTTTTCCTGCTACTACCTGGGTGACTGTCCAATCTAGCTAAACTGCAAGTATTTCTGCTTCTTGAACTGTTTTAAACTGTTTAAAGTTGTTTTTGCACCTGCACTTTTAAAGTTTGTCCTGTTTGTTGCATTTGACTGTTGAGGCTACACACTCAAGTGCACTAGCCTGTGTTGCATATTTTTTTGCATTTTCCTGCTGTTTGTTGCAAAAAAGAAAATTATCCTTGTTTTCCATCTTTCCTGACTTAGAGTAGTCCAAATACAGGCTTTGCTGTATTCTGGATTTTTGGAAAGTTCCTGTGTTGCCCATTTCCTTTCTTGGATAAAGGGAGGCTTCTTTGTTCACCAGTGGCAGTGGGGAGCTTGGAGCAGCCTATCTATCCCTGGAGGAGTGTTCCCAGCATAAGAATCTGGTAGTCTATTGGCCATTTTGGGCCAATTTCTAGCTCTTTCAAGTTCCCCTGTATAAAACCCGCTTTAGCGCGGCTTTGCACGATTTTGCATATAGCGCAGCATCAGGCAGCACCGCTTAATTGTGTTTAAACCATTCTCTGCTCCACAAAGTCTGCTCTTCACTTTTTCCCTTAGAACTGATCTAGTTCTCATAATAAACACCCTATTCCCACTCTAAAGCCTGGCACTTGCTCAATAAAGCAATTATATAAGTCAGCACTAAAAAATTAAAAGCACTACACCCTCACAAACTCCCCTTGAATACTTTGTTCCCCACTGGCCCTTTTTTTCAATTATAAAGGAATTCCCAATATTATTCTAGCATGTCCAAAGGTCAGTTGTCAACCTCCTCTCCAGTCCAGCTGGGGAATCTTGAGGCAATGTTACAACTGCCTCATGTACACAGACAACCCTCTCCTCCTCCCAACAAATTCCAACACATGTGAGAGACGCAACCATATAGCCAAACTGGAGGCTAAGCTCTCTCAACTCAGTACTGGCATAACCAGTCAGGAGGAGAAGGAAACCACACTCACTACAATTCCAGTCTCACATAGACCTACCACGACAGCAAACCAAACACATAAACACACAAAACATACTGAGGCTCTAAATAAAAATCTGCCTAAGCAGCAGAGACCTCCAAAGCAGACACCCAAGCAACCGCTACCCCAAAACAAAACACATGCAACACATAGCTCACAAAGCCAGTGTGCCGAACAGTCACAGCCCTTAAGGCTAAACAACACACCTGATACACTTGTAATAGGTGACTCTATCATCAGGCACACTGATGTCCCGCTCACCAGGCTGAACAAGGAGAAGGTCACGGTGAGCTGCCTGTCGGGTGCTAGGATCCGCCACATAACACAAGCACTCAGATCACTCCAAGTCAAGTACAAATATGACTCAGTCATTGTCCATGCTGGTGAGAATGACCTGAGACGTACCTCCCTGAACTACATGAAAAGAGACATAGAGGAGCTCTCTGAGCATGTAGCCCAGGCCAGTATGACCCTGACCTTGAGTAGCATCTTATCCTCACCAAGAATGATGCCACAATATGAAGACAAGATGATCAATTTCAACAATTGGCTTAAGTATTGGTGTCATTCAAAGGGGATCCAATGCCTGTCTGCCTGGGATGACATGCTCGACAAGCCACAATGCTTCATTATGGACGGCTTACACCTGTCACCCTTGGGCTTTCGGATATTGGCAAAGGCTCTTGCCACCCCCATAGTGCCTTTTTTAGGCAAGGCTCAAAAGACAAACCCACCTCCATAGGTAACACAAGGGATAAGAAACTAAGAGTAATGCTACTCAACGCCAGAAGTCTAAACCTCAAGATGCCTTTCGAAACTCTCCTTAGCATGGAGAACATCGATATCTGTGCAGTAACAGAAACCTGGTTCAAGGCTCCCGAGAGCACCCCAGCACTACCAGGTTATACCTCATACCATGTTTTTGGCCCCAAAACTTGGACCTAACCACAAAAGGAGGGGGAGTATCAATATTCATCAAAGATACCCACACCTCCAGGTTGGTGGCACAGCACGAAGCATCAGAGACTATCCATGTGCAACTAACAGTGGGTAAAACTGCCTTCCAGTTTATAGCCTGCTACAGACCACCCTCCCAAACCCAGGAACCCCACTCGGCCTTCCTGAGAACACTGGAAAATATGAAGGTCTCTCCAAACACCATTATATTGGGCAACTTCAATTACCCTAACATAAACTAGGAGCATTACTCTAGCTCCAACACCCTAGCCCAAAGGTTCCTAGAATTTATAAACTCAAATGCTATGGAACAACTTGTTGCCACTCCCACAAGAGGGGAAAACATACTGGACCTGATCCTCACCAACATGGGAACTCTATGCTCCAGACCAGAAGTGTATCCCTCACTGGTAAGATCAGACCATAAACTAATCTCACTAGATATTCACATCCCAACCCCAGCCCCTGCCCAGAAAACCACAGTGAAAAACTTCTCTAAAGCAAATTTCACACTCCTCAAAACTGAGGTGGAATCCTTCAAAGCCCCCGGTCCTGTGGAAAATACGGCCCAGACCGCAGAATCCTTTATAAACGCATTCTATGAACACCTTCAGGAATGCATGGATCATGCAATCCCAAATAAAACCAAGACCCAATCCTCCAACGTTAGGCGTCCTGTCTGGTGGACCCCAGCCATAAACAAACTATACAATAGAAGGAGGAAGCTACTACATGATAGAGCAAAATCCCAAAAAGGGAAGGCATCTCTGATCAGTATTAGCAAAAAACTACGGGCACTCATAAAATCATCTAAGGCCAGCTTCGAGAGAAAAATTGCACAGGACACTAAGGATAATCACAAGGCTTTCTTTAGTTATGTTAGGAACCTGGGTGGGAATTCCCAGATATGCTCAGAATTAGTCCAAAATGACAAAAAATACACCGAACCCACAGACATTGCCAACATCCTAGCTGACAGGTTCAGCACAAACGTCTCCCCCCTTCCCCACCAAAAGGGCAAATATCTATCTCAGCAGAGTGCTGCCCCCTGACATCTCAGATGCTCAGGTAAAGTCCGCCCTCCCCAAAGCAAAAAACACAGCATCAATGGGACCAGACAGTGTCCCGGGCTGCGTCCTACATGAACTCCAAGAAGAACTAAACCCAAACATAAAACTACTGTTCAATCTCAGCCTTACTACAGGATATGTACCCAAAGAGTGGTGCACAGCAACAGTGGTCCCTCTCCACAAAGGTGGTGCCTCAACAGATCCCGGAAACTATCGCCCCCTACACTTAACTAGCTTGGTCTGCAAGGCTATGGAAAGGATCATCATGGACCTCATAAATAAAGATATTGGGGACCTACAGACACTGGATCCTACCCAGTTCGGCTTTGTTAAGGGCAGATCCTGCCTCTTAAACCTGGTCAATTTCTTTGAAACAGTCACCAAGGCCATTGACGAGGGGAAGGTGGTCCACACAGCCTACCTGGACCTTGTAAAAGCCTTCGATACGATACCTCACTCGGGCATTATAGATAAGCTCACCAGCTTAAATATAAACCCCTATGTCACTAGATGGGTTGCAAACTGGCTCAAGGACAGAACCCACATGGTTAGAATTGCTGGAGCCATGTCAGACTCCAAACCAGTTACAAGTGGCGTCCCACAAGGTTCAATCTCTTCTTCGGTATATATTTCTCGGAGGTACAGGCTAACATGGAAGGACTGTGGCTGACCAAGTTCGCATATGACTGCAAACTGGGCACCATAATCGACTCTCCAGCCGACACAAGCATCCTACAAAACGGCCTCATAGAAACAGACAACTGGTGCCAGAGCCATGGCCTCAAGCTAAACGCCAAAAAGTGTATAGTCATCCCCTTTGGCAAAAACAAAGTGCCCACAAATTGCCACATAGGTGGTAATCCATTAAGTATGGATGAAGTAATTAGGGACCTGGGGACCCAAGTTGATAGCAATCTCTCATTTGACAACCACGCGGCCAAAGTGATTAGAAAAACATTTTATATAGCCCACCTAATCATGAAGGGATTCACATCTAGATCAGGGGAGGTCATCGTGCCTCTTTACTCATCCCTCATCAGGCCCATAATTGAGTACAATGCCCCTTTTAGGATGTACCTTACCAGACACCTGCAGCAACTGGAAAGACCCCAAAAGTACCTCACCAAGAGGATCAAAGGGCTCAAACAGATGCCATATGCTGCCCGGTTAAAAAAACTCCAACTCTACTCAGTGGCATACGGCCTGCTCAGAGGCGATCTGTGCCTGACGTATAAAGCCATGTCCAACCCGGAATTAATGGACATGCTGCACCTCAGAAAATCCAAATCCCATCGAGCTACACGCTCGAGAGACTTGAACCCCAGCACTGAAATAAATAGGACATGCTGGAGGGACAGATTCATAACCCAGAGGCTCCCTTCACTCTGGAATAAAATCCCAGTCCAGGTTAGGCAGAGTCCCTCATTGACTGTCTTCAAGAGGAATCTTGATGAGTGGATGGGAGATAGTAGGTTTACCCCAGGTATCACTTCTGTGTCACTGTTAGACAGAGGCACAGTATACTAACCTCGAAAAAGGGCATAGCAAAATTCATTTAAAATGGGTGGCAAAAGCCAAACACACTCTGGCTAGGCTTATAAATGCCCTAGGGCAGATAGCCTAGTATGAACCTATGAACCTATGAACCTACACAACACTCAAGTGACCCATATCAGATCACATATTTCCTTTAAGGGGTATTGGTCATGTGCAGATGGCCTACACCAGCCATTCCATTCCCCATCTCCACTATGTAGCATGATGCATACCCTGAATAAATCCATGTCCAACCCAGTGATGTTGGAGTGCTACACGTACTCATCCTGATCTCAAACACATACTTCATGGACATCCACCTTCCACATGCTGGACAAATCCTTGTCCCATACACTTTACATAGTCCTGCCATACTATGCATTCCTGTCAATCAAAGCTGCACATCGCTCCCCTCTCAGACATGATGTGATGACCGCATGGTAAATGTATCATTAACCCTGTGGATCAGTAATGTGGCACTGCTCCACCTGGCCCCACAGACCTGCCTGTCGGCTACTGCCAGGTAACCTTTCATTCTAGATTCATACATGGCCCATGGCATATAGCCCACTAGTTGACTTTAACTGTACATGCTATAGTTGATATCCATCCCTGCAAATACCATATGGCTAGCCAGTGTCCCATGTGTATCACATGTGCAACACAGGTGATACATGGCAGGATGTTGAATTGCTGTACAGTGCCATGTAGATGTATATGGCAGAACACATACATGTAAAACCTTATGTGAGCAAGTCTGCAGGGTCACAGGTCATGTCTGCTAAGGCAGTGTAAGTCCTTATATGTGACATATACACAGCATCAAGGTTGACCCCATTAATGTGGACACATCCAGCCATGTGTTGATAGGTAGGAACACCAGTACAGGCAAACAGGCATGCCCACATCAAGACAGCATCCACATGAAGTATGAACAATGTAATCAGGTGACACACACACATATATGGTGATAATATCCACTCAACATTGAGTGTCACATGTGTGTGACACAAACACATCAGTGTCATGTAGGTTTGCAAATACAACTATTTAAACTTAATACATGCGATACACATGTATGTTTAGCTGTAGCTCTGTATGTCTCTGTGAGTTATTGTGACCTGTCTCCATCATTATGTGTTCCAGGTATGCCGCGTGCAAGGCTACCCCCTTTTACCCACTTGGAGGATGAGGCCCTCATCCCATACCTACTCGACAATCATGATATCCTGTTCAGCCCTGTGCCACAGGATGCACAGCAGTGGGATGCCCTGTGGATGGAACTTCGCAGGAGGGTTAATGATGTTGGTGGCCACAACCGCACATACCAGCAGGTGCGCAGACACTGTACAGACCTCATTAGATGGGCAAAACTGTTTGTGAATGCAATCGCCAGGGAACAAGGTGCAACAGGTGGTGGACCACCAACCCAGCCCCCACTCACATGTACCGGGGAGCTACTGGCCAACCTGGGGACACCTGCAGAACCACATCCACAAGCCTTATCCAATATTGTGGAGGTGGGTGTCTCTCAACCACTGCACCGGGAGTTGCCTGGTAAGTCAGTACTGCAGCTATAAAAACTATATTCCATATAGTTGCATGTGTCACTGTACAATATGTAATGTAACATCATATGCAAGGCATGTATACACACATGCCACATACTATAGTATGCTACTCTGTGTATGCACACATGTGCATACACCATAGTATAGTCTAATGTACTGGTGTATGTGTTATGCACATTGCACCCTGTAGCCATTATACAGGTGTGGATTATGCTCATACTGCTGTGTTACTCCTATTTAGGTACCTCTGGCATTCTGCTGTGACAGCAGCCTGTTGCAGGTGAGACTGTTATTATTTATCAAGAATCATAATGCACAAATCTATCTGCCATGTGACCATTTACAACATGTACACGTAATGTATGGTCCTGTCACAATATACAGGTCGGTCCTGCAATGCATCACAATGACTACCCATGTGCAACACTTGCAAACTATGTGAATCGTCTCACCAACATGAATCCTCACAAACTGTCATTGCCAGATGTGTGGACAGCTGTGCATACAATGGTGGAGGTGCTGTTCACTTTAGGGACATGTACTACAGATCAGAACTACACATGTGGTGAATACAAACAGTACTACACAGTGGGCCGGAGTATGGCCAGCCCACAGGATTCACTGGTGTGGATCATAGCCCTGCTATGAATGTCACACAATGTGATGTGCTATCTTGACATGTCCATGACATCTAGTGGCCTGGCTGCAACACTGCCTACCTAACCTGAAAACATATCCCACATACCACCCTTTATCTGCATAACCCTGTTGTCAGTGGAGCATATATGTCATATGGGACAACACAGACATGCAAAATAGATGCCCGTCACAATAATTTGGCCAACACATGTACACACATGGCCATGGAGGATGGCCAGAGACATGGAGCAACACACACAGTAGACGTGATGTGCTTGTGTGTACACCCTGTTGTACAATGGCTACACATGGTCCAACTATGGCCTTTGTATAATGGTCATATTGTAGATGTGGAACACTAGACATCCTACAGGCCTGTGCACATCTTGTGTAGGTGTAACATCAATCCACCACATAAGATGTGTTGAACATCTTGAGTGTGTCACGACATGACAGCAGTCACCTGAACAGTATCCACATCAGCCCACAGACACAGTACATTCCCCTTGCTGGTGTTGGACATAAATGCCATACTTGCTCCTCGTGTGTGTGTGTGTGTGTGTGTGTGTGTGTGTGTGTGTGTGTGTGTGTGTGTGTGTGTGTGTGTGTGTGTGTGTGTGGTACACAGATGTCATGTGGGACATGGTGTACCGACGTGTTCGCCATGTCTGGCCATAGTTGCCAGGCAGCAGCAATATGGTTGCAGATGTGCAGGGGTGTCATCCGTATACCCATCAGTGACCTGTGTCACAACTTCCACATCATGGTTTAGTGTGTATACACCTCAATGATGTGGGTCACATTCCACAGTATATATGTATTGTATCTGAACACAGTCATGGCTATGAACTCTGTCTGTAACTCACACTGTATAGCAATAGAGATGCATCATGATTCCCTGCAATGGCATGCACATCAGCTAAATGTGCAGTATATCTGTAGGGCGGATAGGCAATGCTGCATTGGTACACCATTGCCCCACTGTATATTTGACAGGACACCATTGTGTTAAACATGTATGCATGTCATTGCACACGTCAGCAGATCACATGTCATACTACATGTGATTGTCAAGGTCATATGCCACACATCAGGCAGGTGTAATGTTAACCTGTGCTGGTCTACATGGTGTAACACAGGGATGCATGCTAACTGCTACTATGATTGTGTAATTTGCATGCCGTCTGCTATGACACATGCATGCTGTTATGTGCAACCCATGGATGTATGATAACTACCACTATTATTGTCTGAGCTGCATGCCATCTGCTGTATCACATGCATGTTGCATGCCTTCTATCATATCACATGTGTGTGTGTCTGTGTGTGTGTCTATTGTATAGATTGTAATGTACAGTTCTTGTCTGCCCTCACAGGTGATGCAGGTGCATTGCCCTCCTGTGGTACATCTGATGTTAGTGTCCCCACAGACTCTAGCAGTGATGATGAACATATGATAGAGTCACAGGCAGAGTTGTCAGGGGATGAAACTGTGCCACTGGTTGCCATTCCATCTATATCCCCCTCATCCCCACACAAAGATCCCATGCCTGCACATACCCCATCACAAGTGGCCATAGAGGAAGGACAGTTGGCGCGTGGTAGCTTGGAACAGGAAAGTGTGGGGCTATGGAAGGTGTGCCTGCACACCATGGTGTCAGCCAAAAGACTGGTGGTGCCCCACACAGGCACATGGCCAGTGCTGCTCATAGGAGGACCTCTGGCCAACATGCTCCTGCAAGACAGAGTGCAGCAGCTGGTGTCACCAGACACATGTTTCAGGCTGTAATGGAGGCACAGGCACATGCTGAATGGTGCAACAGAGAAGATCAGAGGCTACAGAGGGCTGCTGTCTGTTCTTTAAACAACAACATCCAGGCAATGGTAAATGCTCAACAGCAGATTGCTGAAGCTTTGGATAGACGGTTGGGTGACATGGTTGTAGTCCTTGACCGTGGCATGACAATCCGCGAGTGTGAGCTGTCTGTGTTGGAACATCTGGTAGGAGTGAGGCATTGGGCATGTGGACGTAGGCCTGCTACATCACCTGTGTCAGGTCTACGTGTACGAGCTACCTCACATGTCCGCTCCCATAGTGGCGGTAGCAGCAGAAGTGCATCTGATGCTGTGCTGTCCACACCATGACACAGCAGGCCATGTGCACATGGCTCGGGATGGTCCCAACCGGGAAACAGTTCCAGTGGACAAGTGACATCAGACAGTACCCAATCTGCAGCTCTGCCTGGTAGTGCCCGTGCAACCCCTGGCAGGCACAGGTCACATGTCCGCGGCTGGACACTGTGAACAGTAAAATTTCACCTGTACAGTCTGCAGCTGTCAATAATACCCCTGTGTAGGCCAGACACATGGCAGAACTGTGTGCATACATACACACACACACACACACACACACTGGAAACATATGTAGGGCACCGCAGCACACACATGCATAACATCCACACATGCCCAATTAGATCAAGGGCCCAAACCCACACACATAATGTCATCCAATGGTGCAGCCTAGGCCTCTGGCAAACATTATCACCCTGTGCATATGATTATGCCTGTGCTGCATCCCTGACATCCACACCATGGGTGCAGGGACATGCTCATATGGTCTGATGCACAGGGTGAACATACTAGGAAGATAAGTGTAGTTTACAATTGTTGTGTACTGTTGACAGGCAGCAGATATACCATGTACTACAGGTGTACAATACATTTCGTACTGTTAACAGTATGTGCTTAGTGTAACAACAGTAACTGCATGTTGGTCATGATGTTCTGATGTCCTCCTTCACGTCTAATTGCACGTGCCGGTTGATATCAGTGCTTGAGTTATTGTCCTGTATGTCAATGTGGACTACTCACAGGTATGTATGAATATACCAGCATGCACTGTGTAGCTGCCACATACCAGTGAGAAAGTCCCACGTTACAAACACGTCTACCGATCCAAGAGCATGATAGCTGTGTATTAAGCTACTGTGGCCACAGATGTGACATCCATAAAGGGTGACATCACAGGTACAGTTACATGGAGTGGTGAGGTAAGAGAGTGGTCTAGCTGATTACAAGGGTAGAGGCCAGTGGGAAGTGTGATGCCTCATTGGGAATCAGTAATACACATTCCCATGACAGGATGCCAACATACAACTGCACCCACACACCCAGGTATTGACATACATGTATTCACTGACACTGTAACACATCCACACACTCACAGATTCACCGACACAGTAACACACACTCGCACATAGTTGCTACTGGTGAGGTGAGGACCCCTGCCTATGTGCAAATCATCGTTACAGTACTGTGCACCTACATGACGCGCCACAGAGAATACACATATACAGGTAGTCAGTACAGCCTAAAATCGGGGACATCAACACTGAGAGTAGAATGCATCGCCTGGATAGGGGGAAGGGTCTTATCAGTTCAGTATGGTAACAAACATCCTCACCCCAGGGACCAGTCAGGCCTACATACACACACTGTGGCATTCAGTATTTAATACACCTATGTCACGCACATACATATACCTCACATGTGTGAGATACACGCCCCTGCTTATGTCCTGCTTTCTACATTGCAGTTTGAACAGATGTGTACACTAGTGTACAGGAGAGTGAGTAACAATTGAGATGAATTCCCCACAATACATGACATATATGGATACACACGCAATCACAGATACCAGTACTGTGAATCTCAGACCTGCCTAGCTCATGTTATGTATGACAGACGTACAGCAGTAAATGCACACATTACAAACTGTACTGATGCTTCCTGTGGCAACAGTGCTGATATATGCACATGGGACGTCTTAACTATTAACAGGTATCAAGTGATTTACCTTCGCTGTCACCCTGACCACTGTCTAAGTTGTGTGTTATGTCCTTCAATTAATGAAACCATTGCTTACCAGTTACACAGGTTATTGTAGGACCACTTGTGACACACCTGTGAGCTTTCCACAGCAAACATCCATCTGCAAAGATGCCCCACCACTGAGTTATTTCCACACATCTGTCCATACCTGAGGTACAGCTTTCTGTACATTCAGCATATCACCATATACAGTTGGCAATGTTGAAGCTGCATTGCAACTGCATGATGTACTAGGATACACGTCACTTGCATACATCAGCAACTGCACACATATGTTATCTGAATGCACAACACTAAGTGTACAGGTCTGTAGGTCCTACAGTCCTGACATTTGGGCATGTTTGTAGGCATTGCAATTGGTGGACATGTGTAATGACATACATGACACATGGACTGTTGTATGACATGATGGGTGTAATGGGTGACCGATACAGAGGGAATGTTACCTCTGTCAACATTGATATCACACCTTATGTACTGTTACCTTTCAGCAGTCATGGACCTACATTCCATGTGCATGTGTGTAATGGCTGTAGCCACCTGTTTGCACAAAGGACAACAACAGTTATGCTATTTACATGTATGTTGTGTGTGTGTGTGTGTGTGTGTGTGTGTGTGTGTGTGTGTGTGTGTGTGTGTGTGTGTGTGTGTGTGTGTGTGTATGTGGCATGTACATACCCAGGGCAGGTACATGTATGTCATATCCATACATGAGGGTATATACTGGTGTACAGCAACAGTCATCTGCTAATGATGGAAAGTACCGAGGGCCCCTGGTATGTATACAGCTGACCTGGTTACTGACAGTGGTATCATTGCATTGCATAACACATGATGCAACTGTGTCAGTGCATGTGTACTCTCTACAGTTGATGTAGAGCTTGTTACAGTACACAGGCCAAGGGTCACATGGTGGTGTACTCTTCTATGTCATACAACATGCATGGATGCATGTTGGTGGTCTGAGGCCATGGTAGTGTCTGAGGTTTACATCCTAGAATGCAGCATGCGACACTGTGTCCTGCACATGACTCATCTGTGATGCCTTTCATGGGGGGACCAGTCAGATCATGTGAGTGGCCTTTATGTATGTGGGGACACCACCTGGAGTGGTCCGTACCTGTGTTATGGCCCACATGTCTGGTTCTGAGGTATATGGTGGTAGTGCTAGGTTCTGAGGTATATGGTGGTAGTGCTATTGTGCATTACAGAGCCATCAGCCAGGTGTTCCTCACTGCACAGATGTCAGTACTTCCCATTGTTGGATCTACAGAGACCAGTTGTGAATATGGACTCTACACATCTAGCACTGGTTATCATAAGAAAACAATGCAGTTGTCCTGCAGGTGTATGGGAGTTAACCTGTGTTTAGGACATTTGCCTTGGAATGGCACTGTGTGGGCAGATGCGACTTGGGTAATATCCCCACTCCCTTGAATCATGGATGCATGTGATATGTGACAAAGGCCTGCCTACTGTCAGCCATGTCATCCCAGAATGACAGTAGATGTGTAAAAGACCGGTGTCAAATATATGTAGAGCAGTGTTCCTGCTAACAATGACAACTACTAACACCAGAGCTCATTACAATGCGTTCTTTACATCTACCTGTAATAGCATGGCCACCGTGGCCTTCCGTGTTTAGCATCAGAGTGCATCCCAGTCATCCCTGTGCTACTAGGAGTATGAGCATGCCCAGTATATCCTTGTGTAGATGGACACATAGTAGTGCATTCTGACCAGCCCTGTACTACTGTGTGAGCATTCCCAGTGACACCTTGTGTTGGTTATGTGCCCCTGTGTATGGGCATTGCCATTGTAACCCTGTATAGTGGTAGTAGTCGTCCATTCCACAGATGGGCATACTCCAGGTCAGGATGTATTCCTACTTTAAACACACAGGTTCACAGGTATGTACATCTTAACTGCCAGCATCCTTGTTGATGTCCACATTCCCAGAAAGTCATAATGACAGCCTTGAAATGTGTAGTCTGTGTGCCGCGATTCGTAAGTATGTAGTATTGTAATAGTAATCTGTAAATAGGCAGGTGTTCCGTTCCTGCCACAGGCATGTGTATGTCTGTCCACGTTTGCCAGAGGACTGTAAATTGCTTTTAGACTGCCCACACTCCATACATTTCTTATACCCACCGTTAGCAAGGCCGATGATGTCACCCATCTACAAATACACCTCTGGGAGTGCTGTTTCCCAGTAATCTCGTTAGCGCATTCTGTAACTGCTTAATGCTGTAGTGTAATAAAGTAGTTAGGTCGGTGTTCTTGTCCCACACTTGCAGTGTGTGTGTGTGTGTGTGTGTGTGTGTGTGTGTCCATTTGCCTGAGGACTGAGTAATGCTTTTAGACTGCTCACACTCCATACATTTCTTATACTCACCGTTAGCAAGGCCGATGATGTCACCCATCTACAAATACACCTCTGGGAGTGCTGTGTCCCAGTAATCTCAGTAGCGCATTCTGTAACCGCGCACGCTGTAGTGTGTAATATGTAGTAGTAGTCAAATTTAGTCCCACACTTGCCGTGTGTGTGTGTGTGTGTGTGTGTGTGTGTGTGTGTGTGTGTGTGTGTGTGTTTGTCCCTGTTTGCCTGAGGACTGAGTAATGCTTTTAGACTGCTCACACTCCATACATTTCTTATACCCACCGTTAGCAAGGCCGATGATATCACCCATCTACAAATACACCTCTGGGAGTGCTGTGTCCCAGTAATCTTGGTAGCGCATTCTGTAACTGCGTAATGCTGTAGTGTAATAAAGTAGTTAGGTTGGTGTTCTAGTCCCACATTTGCTGTGTGTGTGGGTGTCCCAATTTGCCTGAGGATTGAGTGATGTTTTTACACTGCTCACACTCCATACATTTCTTATACCCACCGTTAGCAAGGCCGATGATGTCACCCATCTACAAATACACCTCTGGGAGTGCTGTGTCCCAGTAATCTTGGTAGCGCATTCTGTAACTACGTAATGCTGTAGTGAATAAAGTAGTTAGGTTGGTGTTCTAGGCTCACATTTGCCGTGTGTATGTGTGTGTGTGTGTGTGTGGGAGTCCCCGTTTGCCTGAGGACTAAGTAATGTTTTTACACTGCTCACACTCCATACAATTCTTATACCAACCGTTAGCAAGACCGATAATGTCACCCATCTACAAATACACCTCTGGGAGTGCTGTGTCCCAGTAATCTTAGTAGCGCATTCTGTAACTGCGTAATGCTGTAGTGTAATAAAGTTATTAGGTTGGTGTTCTAGTTCCACACCTGCCACTTGTGTGTGTCCCCTTTTGCCTGAGGACTGAGTAATGCTTTTAGACTTCTCACAGTCCATACAATTCTTATACCAACCGTTAGCAAGACCGATAATGTCACCCATCTACAAATACACATCTGGGAGTTCTGTGTCCCAGTAATCTCGGTAGTGCGTTCTCTAACTGCGTAATGCTGTAGTGTAATACAGTAGTTAGGTTGATGTTCTAGTCCCACACTTGCCGTGTGTGTGTGTGTGTGTGTGTGTGTGTGTGTGTGTGTGTGTGTGTGTGTGTGTGTGTGTGTCCATTTGCCTGAGGACTGAGTAATGCTTTTACACTGCTCACACTCCATACATTTCTTATACCCACCGTTAGCAAGGCCGATGATGTCACCCATCTACAAATACACCTCTGGGAGTGCTGTGACCCAGTAATTTCAGTAGCGTGTTCTATAACTGTGTAATGCTGTAGGGTAGTAAAGTAGTTAGGTCGGTGTTCTAATCCCAGACATGCCAAGTGTGTGTGTGTGTGTGTGTGTGTGTGTGTGTGTGTGTGTGTGTGTGTGTGTGTGTGTGTGTCTGTCTGTCTGTCTGCGTGAGACAAGTACAGTGCTTTGTAGTATTCTCCGTAGTGCATGCCCTAAATGCGTGTTGCTGCAGTGTGATATGGTAGGGGTTTGTATACAGGACATGGCAAGTGTGTGTTTGTCTGTCAGAGCCTGTGTACAGGTGGCCATGATTGCCTTACCATTGGACATGTTTGGGAGCAGGTTTTGTAGTTTTCCTATATGGTATCCGTCTTATGACACATTGGCCATCTCACGAGGAGTACAGCTGTCAGTCAGCCATGGCACTGTGTTGACAAGCCATACCCATACATCTGGCAAAAGGCCTGGTGAACTAAGTATGCAGCCCTACTAGTACCCGGTATATGTCCCACACCCATGTGCCATGCACAAACAACCTTGCCTAGGATATCCCACTATGTTGCTAGTAACATGCACATTGAGGACAGGTAGTAGGCATGGTGTGAATGCAGTGGCCTGCAGAGGACATGGCACCCTGTACAGCGGTACAATAGGCACATATATGCGGACATTGTGCCTTCACTATGTTCCACATTGAATGCCTGCAACATATGTGGTGCCATCAAATGTGATCCACTAAGGCCAGACAATGCTGTTCACATGTGCCCTGTACGGACCCACGGAATACCTGTATCATACTATCCATGCAGGTGCAGGGCTGACCTGCTCACTATAAGCAGGTTTTGCCACACCAGGCCAGTATTGGCATATCGGGGTATAACAGGCTGTGTACACTATATGTGTCTGCCAAACCAGGTACACCTGTACATGTCACTGTACAGTATTGTGGGGCATGCACTTCCCAGGCAATGTCCATGTGAAGGACTATCAAACACAGACATGGCATTCATTGCAAAGCTATTGCCCTACACATTGGTAGACAGGATGTCAGGCCAGATAATGCAGTACCCATCTGTGTGGGACATTGCAGACATTACACCCCTGCACTGCACACCATTGTCAGGTGATGCAATGGCAAGGATTACCGCTCACCCAGCCTTGTACAGCTATCTTGCACAGCCAAACACTACACACCCATGGAGCAATGCATGCCTGCATGCCAGTACTGGCACCCTGTGTCTGCCTGTGGGTTATGATGCTCCCAACCTCAGTCACTCCCAGTATAAACCTCGTTGGCATACCAGCAGTTGTCAAGCACTTTCACATGCCCTAGCCCATAGAACCTCCAGACATCCCCTGTGGTGCATGTGGTCCTGTGCATTACTGCAGTGTGGCACACTAAGTAGTTACGTTGTGTATTTGTGGCCCTCGAAAAGGTGTCAATGCGTGTCCATTAGAGATTGTTGTTAGGGTGACAATGGCATCCGTTCACGTGGACTGACATGTGTGCCACACCTAATGTATGTCTACTATATCAGTTGCAGATGGCACTCACTCACCTACACACATGTTCTTACAGCACAGCAACATGTCGCCTTTGTGGCACATGTAGTAAAGTCATGCACATGTAATAGTAATGAGTAGTCAGGGGTTTGCCCCTGTACTATTCGGCGTGTGGCAGATGATGCTTAAGTCTCCAAGCCCTTCCCTGTGTACATTGCCTGTCCCGCCCACACACTGGTGGATGTGAAGGTGTACACCTGCACAGCAGCAGCATGTGTATTGTAAGAGATGGAAATGATCTGGTGATGGCCTCTGCACCTATTGCAGTCCTCCTCTAGCTGATTGCATGTGGTACAGCTATGATGGTGTTCCCATAGCCATCCACATGATAAACACAGTACACTATCTAGGGAAACATGTTAATATCTGGCCATGATAGTCACTGTGAGTGGTACCTGGATGTGGTGTTCTGACATGGCATTATAGATGATATCTGGATGTACCTCAATCATTTTCCACAGTGGGAAATAGCCTAAAGACAGGAAGGTGATGTGCCACACATGACTACAGCATGTAAGTGCAGCTATGCTGCATTGAGACTACTGCCTGTTTAACATGTGTGTGGTAATGGCTATTCTGCATGTTATAATACAGACATGACAGTACTCTGTTCATGAGGGACCCTCATCTGTAGGGCCATCTGTGAACTGGTCAGTGTGTGCAACCATTTGTTTCCTGTGTTACACACTGAACACACATCTGTGCACAGCAGAAGCATGGTGTGAGGTTTGCAGACAGTACATAATGATAGGGATGTGTTACTGCCATCGCATCCCTGACTGGACATGTGTCACATGAGACAGTGGTATGACTGACAATGTGTGGGATTCCCAGTGACAAGCCAATGATGGGCAACTGTTCATAGCTGCGGTCACACGTCTACTACACATTGTACGGTTGCCATGCGGTATATATGCATGTGTTTTGCTTTCTCTGAAAATGTATACCATCTGTTGTGCTGGGTTGCTGGTGATATCTATGCATATTTTTGTAGGTAATCCTGTATGCTGTTGTCTATCACTAAGCCATATGTGGGTTTAAATCGCAACACCATAGGCTGAATGGGTTGGGGGGTCCTGGCAGAACCTCCTGTCCCACTTCAGCTGACCATGGCACTGGGCACTAGCACATCTGGGGCCCAGCCATAGACACCAACCTCTATTGGCTCTGCACCACCTTCAGGTGGTACCACCACTGAGGATGGAGCATGTCCCCCTTGGGAGCAGGACCAGACAGGTACATATCTGCTGTTGTGTGGTCCTGGACGTGTTGCGTTGGTGGCTCCCTAAGGGGTTACGAAGCCAGATACGCCAGTTCAAGGGCAGAGTGTCACATTTACAGGGTGATACTGCCCCTCCTGGACAGCCCCCAGCACTGCCTCTTTGCAGCTGTGTAGGTACGGTGGCAGTTGCCCATGGATGGGGCCCTCCATCCCACTGTTCCCATGGGCTTTTGAATGCTGAAGACTCATCCACGTCCAGGGTATATCCCCCCACATGTGTCATATACCAACCCTGTATGCTGTTTTTTCTGTGATCCTACCTACCCTCCATGACCATACCTACATTCCTTCCCCAATATCTGACCCTCACCTACGGACACATAAGGCCATTTGGCTCCTAGGACACCATCTGCCCTATACATAGCTGTCCATTACACACACATGCCCACTGGACACATGAAACCCTTGTAATATGCATCATAACATACTACTGCTATCCTCACCCCTGTCCCTCAGGCGCACGATCCTGGTATGCACATCACTCCTACATGGTCCAGGTACACAAGAGGAGGATGACCCCATTGTACACAAAACAATACCGGTCCCTCTCTGGTTACCCCATTTACCTTTATCATGATGATGATGTTGCACTCAGCACCTTGCAAGAGTACTGTTCACAGATAATGACTGGACAGGTACTGTTGTGTTAATGTACATTACATGCACAGAGTGATGTATACGGCCAATGTACAACTATTTGTGTGTATGACTGACACATGTCTGTCTGAGGGAGTCTGTGATCACATAGAGCAACACCACTACATAATACAGGCGTCGCTGGTGTTTCACGTTTCATTAATTTGTAATGCTTTGTTGCCACATGGTATGTTCCTGATACATCTCTATATATGTATGTATCTATATGCTGGACATAAACACTCACATGTACATCTACATGATGGGATACATTCCTATACTATTGAATGACCGCGCTGTATGATATGTTTGTGGTACTGTCCGTTGTCTGTATATCTGCCATGGTGTATTGCTAATACACATTAGCTGTGTGCGCAGGGTCCTGGTTCAGACCCTTGCAAAGGACGTTTATTTGGTTGCAGGGCAGAACAAGCCCATTGGATACAGAGGGAGTAAGGCACATTAAAGCAGTTGGGAGTGGGTGTGCGTGGGTTTGAGTGGTTTTAGGCACTGCTGACCTCTAGTTACAGCCTCTTATACTCGGTTAGCCTCTAGATTGCTTAACCAGTGCAATACTCGCATACTGGTAGCCAAACAAGCTTACACCCACTCGCTCCTGCACTTGCAAATGCACCGACATTGGTGCTTGCATCTGTCACTCACACCCCTGGGTGTGAGCGAGGACCACAGTATTACCTTGTGATGCCTATTACATCAGACTACATGACTACAGTATCAGGATTGGCTGCCCATTAGGCGACAGCATCTCGTTCGACTGTACGGAATCAATGGCCTGTCCAGTTACACAATCATATTTGTGTGTACCTCATACAATGTGCTCCCACGTTGTGATGCCTATTACATCGGAATACATGAATACAATATCAGGAATGGCTGCCTATTAGGTTACGGCATGGTGCTCGACTGTACGGAATCAGCGGCCTGTCCGGTGAATCATTCATATCTGTGTGTTCCTCTTACAATCTGCTCCCACCTTGTGATGCCTATCACATTGGACTACATGACTACAGTCATAGCCGGCCTTAGGCATAGGCCAATTAAGCGGCCGCCTAGGGTGCCGCTTTAGTGGGGGCACTTTACCAGTATTTATTTGGTGTAGGGAGACCAGGATGGGAGCACTGGGTGGTGTGGTGGGGGGTGCCATTGTGGCCTTTGCCTAGGGCACCAGTTGACCTAAGGCCACACCAGACTACAGTATCGGGAATGGCTGCCCATTAGGTGATGGCATGGCATTCGACTGTACGGAATCAGTGGCCTGTATAGTGAATAAATCATATTTGTGTGTTCCGCATACACTCTGCTCCCTTCTGGCTGATACATGAGAACCAAAACTCTGCAATACAGACAAGTAGTTGGGTTGTGGGAGCCACATCCATCGGCCGAGTCATGCTACTGCATACCTATTATAGGTTTGCCACCTTTTCAATTGACCAAGGTGGGACTTCAGGGTTACCACCTGTCCACTTTGCAAGGGACACTGCAAAAATAATCAAGACATAGCAAATGTCCCAATTACAGGACATTATTATATTCTTCTTCTTCGGCTTTTCCCGGTTAGGGATCACCACAGTGGATCACCTGTCTGCTCATGACAGGCAGTGGAGTTTTACAGTGTCGAGTTGCCAGCCCGGCGCCCAACCTTCCACAGAAGGAACACACACACACTTGCACCTAGGGCCAATTTAGAGTGTCCAATCCACCTACAGCATGTATTTGGGATGTGGGAGGAAACAGGAGCACCCGTAGGAAACCCATGCGACCACAGGGAGGACATGCAGACTCCGCACAGAAGGCACCCCAGCTGAGGATCGAACCGGAGAACCTCTTGCTGTGAGGCGGCAATGCTAACCACTGCACCACCACGGCCGCCCTAGGACATTATTATATTCTACGTTTCATTAATAATTGCATAAAACAGTTATTTTATATATGAAACTTCTATATGTTATGTGAAGTAGCATAAGCAATTCAAATGTAACTAGATTAAGCTTTTATTTGTGCAAATAAGTATAATCCTGTACTATGCATGGCTGTAGGTATGTTTTGTCCTGGAAAGTCTGACATATCTACAGAACATGTCCCACTTTGGCCATTTGGAAAGGTGGCAACCCTATAGGACCTGTATGTAAAAACATCAGACTTTGCAGGGCAACACATACCCACAGTCAGTAGAAAGGGGAGTACTTCACTGTTTTGCTTAAATAAAAGGTTACTCTTGTAGCATTTTAGTTGCTTATACTGTTACTTATAACATTTATGTGTTTCAGGTGAACATAATTGTTTTATGCAACTACTACAGGCATTATAGGTAATCTTTGCCCTATATCACAGGACATTTGCCATAATTACAGTTATTTTGCAGGACACAACTGCCCAAAGGGGAGTGTCCCTAGCAAAGGTGGACAGGTGGTAACCCCAACCCTATTATTCTATCAACTTTCTAAGGTAGTCAGCAGAACATGCTCTTTCTCTCACTATCAGATCTCTCATACGAATGGGGAAGAATGAATACTGAATCAGGGACACTGCATAATGATCTCAGGGACACATTTAGAAGGTTGGTGCTATTAACCTGACACACTGACGCACACAGAGCACATATGTATTCATACACATTGTCTGAGGTACATGCTGTTTATGACTCTTACATGTTGTCATTATTCATTACGTGTATTCCACCACCTTTCCTCCTAATATCACTAGTTCTAGGAGGGTTTAGTTGGGACTGTGTTAGATTCTGATTCATAATCACGGACGTCCCTGGTAATCGGGGACAGTTCAATGATATGGTCCCTATGTGTTCCCCCAAACGTTTACGGACTGTCCAGTAGATGTGCTCTTAAGGTTAGAGAGGTATGGGCATCTGCTATACCCACATCAGATTATTAATTACTCCCACGGGCCTGTCCTAATACGTGTCTTCCAGCCAACACCTGCATGCCTAGCCCCATAATTGCATACCCATAGTTCCCCTACCTGCCACTACTCTACAGCACTCATCCTTACTGTGGGCGTAGGTGGGCACAGGTGAGATATGAACACACCCCTACACACTGCCCATTCTCCCCGTGTCAGGACACATGTCGTACATTGTGTCAACCCATATGTTATCAGGCTTGCACAACCTACTGTTCCATGTACAGATACATCCTGGTCATGTTTACTCCCATTGGCTAGAAGGACCAAATTTTTGGTGTCCCACAAGGGACGTCGCTGTCCATGTTTAAAGTGTAGACCTTGTAGATCTCTCCCACTGGTAGTTTCCTGCCGGTGGTCTGGAAAGCAGTCTTGTATTTACCTTTATTGCATGTCTGTATGTCTCACTGGCCTAGCTGGGGGGTGGGAGGTAGACGTTTGTTGGTTGGACCTCCCACCAACATATGCTCGGTCTAAACATATGTTACCCATAACTGCTGTAACATAACTTAGGTATATACATGTGTATATTTTACTGTAACATATATATATATATATATATATATATATATATATATATATATATATTTACATTAATATATACAGATATATCTGCACATGTATTCATACATGTATATTCATATCTTGCTGTTTTATATATATATATATATATATATATATATATATATATATATATATATATATATATATATATATATATATATATATATATATATATATATATATATATATATATATATATAAATATATATATATATATATATATATATATATATATATATATATATATATATATATATATATATATATTTATATATATATGATTATATATATGTTGTGTGTCAATACATTCCCTGCTCATATGCACTTACACATGCATAATGGGGTTTATATATGCTTCACCAGCATACTAGTGCCTTATTCATTATAACATCGACACTTCACTCCAGTTATCTTGTAATCGGTATGTGGCACGTTATACAGCGGACAGATGTCGCTATATTTTCATGTACAGATTACCGATGGTAATTAGAATGCGATAGTGTGATTCGACCCGTCCCTCTTCTGCACAGCCTATTATTCCATCTACTGTCGATGTTTGTATGGGCACATTCCTATTATTTATGTCAACAAATGGAATGCATGTGTTACAGAATTTGTACTTCAACATATATTGTTGTCTGCATGTGAGTATGCATATATACCTATTATGACCTAGCTGACCTCCACAGGGTGGTCCATTAGAACCGGCCCATCCAACCCCGGCACGCCTGGATCCATAATTGCATACCCATAGTTCCTCCACCCCACCCGTGTTAAATTTACATGCGTAACATCCATTATCCACTTGTTATCGCAGCCATGACACACCTTTACACATTGCCCTCTCCAGAGCTTTTGGGGCCCTACACACATTTTGTCCCCCCTCGTGTATTCACAGGGTCTCCCGCCATGTATATTTGCACATACGTGCGTTTCCTGGGATTATGGACTCCGGCCATTTGCGCTTCCCAATTTGTGGAGGTCCCAGCATGGGACTACATTCAGTCTGTGTGTAAAGTAGACATAGCATTTCAACGATGTTACTCCCACTAGGAAAACCCTGCCTGTGGTGTGAGTAGCGGTGCTCTGCTCACTCCTGGGCAGCTTTTTATGACATACGTTGAAAGCACTATATAATACCAACATTGCTCTTGATTCCCTTCATATTCCTTGTGTATGCTTTATTGTTACAACATCCATTCTTTATATTAATATATATATATATATATATATATATATATATATATATTTTTTTTTTTTTTTTTTTTTTTTCATGTATGTAGATATATATCTATACACACATATATGAGTGTGTGTATGTGCATATATATATATATATAGATATATATATATATATATATATATATATTTATTTTTTTATATATATATATATATATATATATATATATGTGTGTGTGTGTGTGTGTGTGTGTGTGTATATTACATCTGTACATACAAACATACATTTCCTATCCCGTGCAGACGCACTCGCCTATGCTTACTGTGCATTACATATGTTTACTGCCGCTTATTTGTGCTTAGTTGTGCCTTATTTATTATGAAAATACCACTTTGATTGAAAGGATCTGGTTAATAGTCCCATGCAATACACACGTTCACCTTTACATGTTTAAATGTCGGCTTTACAGCAGAGCAACATTCATTACACAGGGAAAATGATATGTGCTATCATCGAACTTGAACTGTGAATGCCTTTTCGTTAGATGGATGCTCTACCCACTACACTATTGGTGTTCTGCTTCATCTATATATATATATATATATATATATATATATATATATATATATATATATATATATATATATATATATATATATCCATGGTTCATAGTTACCCGAACACACGCCTCATCACTTCACTTACACAGCAGGCATCCATTTTCCTGTTGGCAAAACCACACTACTACACATGCGCCATTCCCTATTCCCTACTGCTCTGGAGCCATGCTGCATGTTGACTCACTCCGAGGATATTCAGACCTCCAAAACCTATAGTCCTGGCACATATGTGTGTTCAATTGTCAGGGTGTTCATATGGTCATCCGGGTTTAGGCTTGTCCGACTGGGGCCCGGGACTGCCCTGTACCTAGTTGAATGTCAGACTTAGCACGGGGAGATCGTTCATTCCACTTTTAGCGTCCTACCTGTGGTTGGGGATGCAGAGGTGTGCTCACCTATAGCCATCCTGATATATAACAGCACTAACTATTACAGGGATTTCCGCTGCTGTTTCCTTTCACATTCGTTATGATTCATTCTTCATATCTGCACATATATATATATATATATATATATATATATATATATATGTGTGCGTGTGTGTGTATATATCGGTCTGTACATACACATGCAAATACACCTGCATGCTTATTTACATTTCCCTACCGTTGAATCACCGCCACTTACCGTCGTGCATACATACCTGCTTACGTCTTGGGTTGCCACCTTTTCAAATGGCCAAAGTGGGGCATTTTCAGGACACACATCAGATTTTACTGGCCGACACATACCCACGGTCAGTACAAAGGTTAGAACTTTACTTATTTGCCTAAATGAAAGCTTATTCTTGTAGCAGTTTAGTTGCTTAATCTGTTTCTTGTAACATTTAAGTATTTTACATACAGAAATAACTGTTTTATGCAACTGTTACATGAAATATGGGACATAAGTATTTCCTACAATCACAGGACATTTGCCATTGTATTATATTTGGTCTGGACACAACTTCCCAAAAAGGGACTGTCCCTCGCAAGGTGGGACAGGTGGTAACCCTACTTACGTCTGCTTTAAAGTGCCTTAAGCACCCTATATCCGACTGCCACTATGTGAATGTGTAAGGTATATATTCCCGATATTGCACGTGGGGAGACGTGCATCATGGTCAGGTGTTTAATCCCGGGTCGTAGGTTCTGCAGGACCGGCTGGAGGCTGAGCAGTCTTGTGGACAACTACTGCTCATACAACTTGTGTCCAGATGTATGCAGGACTGGACATCATGTAGTGACACCAAGTCTAATGTTTAGAACAGATACTTATCCCATGAGGGATATCCAAAAATTGTGGGGACTGATGACCTTCTTTGCTTTATGGCAATAAGGTAGGGTTATACATGCAAGGGATACATAGTTTGCAATCCTGAGACTGCCTAGGGTGAGACTGCCTACTAGATATGGGTAGGGGTCACTATGTTCAGATATGGCTGCGCCTATCTAGCAGCCCGTGTATGGGTGGTTTTAGTGGACGTTCAGGAAGGGGGGCTGTGCTGTGAAGGGGATGATGGGTATTCAAATATGTATCCAGGTGTGTTGGGGTTGGATGGCTCAGTTCAGGCCAGACCATTATGTGGGTATGTGCAGCTAATATTTCTGTACATGTGTATTGCACTTTTTAATGTTCACATGTTTGTGGGATTGTATTGCAGATGTGAATATTTGTTCTTTGGTTATCTTCCTGATTCACCCACTCCTCCCTCGTAGACCTCCAGTTCACCTATTGTGCATCCAACCCAGTCTCCCCTTGGCGAATTATTACATTACCCATCACCCCCCCACCCCCATATTCCACAGACACCATCCATCCCTTCCCTAGTTGATGGCCCATGGCACAGTCAACAGAACACATTGCGTACACTACATATCTCTGTGACCAATATGGTTGTGAGGACTACCCTAGCATTTCTGATCATCCACATGCTGTACTTCACGCACATAGGTACACATAAATACTTATCTTTCATGACATGGTAGGTAGATCCGGGTAATACCCGTTCATCTATGGGCCGTCCTGACAAGGACGACTTGGACTGTGAATGGACAGATATTGGGCGAATGCTCTGACCATTGGTAGGGTTGCCACCTTTTCATATGACCTGGATGGGACATTTTCAGAACACACATCAGAGTTTACAGGCCAACACATACCCATGGTCATTACAAAGGACAGTACTTTAGTTTTATGCCTAAATATAAGCTTTTATTGTTGTAGCGGTGTAGTTGCTTATTCTGTTTCGTTTACTTGCTTATTCTTTTTCTTGTAACATTTAGGTATTTTATATATGGAAATAAGTATTGTATGGGACTATTACATAGAATATAGGACATAATTATGTCCTAGTATCACAGGACATTTGACATTTATATGGTTTTGGTATGGACACACCTGCCTAGAGGGGGACTGTCCCTCACAATGTAGGACAGGTGGTAACCCTAACCATTCGGCTAGACATAGCAATTGGCGGCACGCTAACACGATGCGTTTCACTTCCACTTGGTTTAACTAGCGACACTACAATGGAATATGGGCACGGGGTTTTAAATATCATTTGTTCGAGGGACGGGGACTTAATATTCAGCTACGTGCCTTTGTGTTTACTTTTTATTGTGGTGTTCGCAAAAATGTCTTGTATGCTTTGCATACATTTCAGTATCCACAGACGCTGACAGGAGTGATTACTATTAGAGGCAGGATGTACTAGTCAGCATTTTAGGTTGTGCATATGCAGCCGACATGTTCACGCCTCTGTGCAGCGCTTGGACACACCCCCTACACTCATACATGTTTCCTATGCACGTGGCCATTACGGCAGCGTGCCTTCATTAATATGCATGTGGTGCTGCTGTGCCATCTCTATGCTGCACGGTCGGTGCAAGGCTAACGCTGTCCTTGCGCCGAGTTTCATGAATCTCGGGGTGAGTCTCATAGCAATAGATTAATTCCAGTGGAGGACCTCATCCATTTAGTATTCTCAGATATTGTGGTCATAAGAATTTGTAACTATACAATCAACTTCCATGCTAAAGAGCTAATGCCAGAGCTGGCAGCAATTGTGAGGAAGCAGATGGGTAAAGTCGTAATCTTTAACGGGAACAGCTGCATGGCAGATTTCCTGTATCTCATGGCCATTGTTGTACAAATGGAACCTCCGCAAGATTTCTCCTTATTAATGTACCTTCTTACCATTAAAGAGGCTTTCTCACTCCTGAGGTGGGCTAGCTTGGATCTGCTATGATTAGAGGTTCTGAAGGACAAAAACTATCAATAAATTTTTAACATGGGAGAATCCCAATGCAGACATGTGGCTAGAGGTAATTACTGACAATCCCAGACCCAAAACCCTGGATGTGGGCATGGGGATTACCTCAGAGTTAAGCAGAGGACTTGTTGGGCTTTAAAAAGGGGACCACATGCCTAGTTGCCCTGCCATGTTTTTACTTGCATTCTTTTCATGTGAGAGGGTATCCATCTATAAAATGTTGGTTAAATGCAGGAATATCTCCTTCACTTTCCATGAGTAAGCCAGATTTCAGATTGTCCTTGTATGATACAGACCTTTCAACTAGGGGCAGCCTTTCTGTCCAAGGAGGTTGGTCCTGGTTGAGGTGGCTACCCATTTAGGGGTTGTTAGAATAGGTAGCTTTAGTCATTTTACTATTAAGATTCACCATTTTAGCACAACTTCTGCTTTCTTATCTAGATCTTAAGGCAAAACAAGAAGTCCTTAGTGGTTTTACATTTCTTTTTTCTTTGAGTCTGACTCCTCCTTACTTCATTGGAAGTATATAAGAATGTACATTCTGCTAAGGGTGATTATCAGGGAGCTGTTCACCAAATGTGCCATTATGTTTAGGATTTTGAGACCTTTACTTAAACCTTCTTTTGTTTCCTTCCAAATTTCCTCTTTGAGCCTTGTATCCAAGAAGAAGAACAAAAGGAAGGGAGAGGACCACCTTATCAAACACCTGTCCTCATCTCAGGGGTATATGTCAATGACTGCATTGAAAAGGAGGAAGTTAAGTAGTAATATACATCCTTAGGAAATGCCATCAGCATTATCAGGTGGTTTACTGACCATTGGTTGGTCAAGCTCAACACCAAAGCAGCCTTCCCCATTATTATCAATTCATGAGGAGGATTGACATCTTCTAGGGATACATTTTTGTGGTCTGTTCTTTATTTGACATGGCCATATCCATGGGCTGCACCATACCTTGTACCACATTCTAGAGATTCAGTATCATCCTTCAGTGGTGCTGGTCAAGCCATGGTGCAAAACCAGGATGACTTCTTGGTGGTTGGTGAGAGAACAGATGGTGCCAAACAGGGCTTGCAGGTGTTCATTCAACTCTGCTAATATTTTGTAGCTCCCCTTGGAGGTAACAAGGTTGTGGGTCTGGTGATGGCTTTGCTGTTTGTCGGTCTGGAGACTGATACATTTTCAGCCTCCTGCCAGGTAAACTGCAATGATTAAGGATGGCTATTGAGGACTTTCTTTGTAAAAGAAAAGTGAAGAAGTCATGGAACTGCTAAGGCTTCCCTCTTTTGCTTGTAGGGCTATTGCTGCTGGTAGGATTTTTACAAGGGCCTTGGTGAACATACTAAAAGTGGGGTCATCAGCAGCATCATCAGAAGGATATCATCTAGAGTAAAGGATGACTGACCTTCACATTTAGTGTAATTTCTTGGCAAAGTATAATGGGTTGTCCCTTTGGCAAAATGAATGGATTTCTTCCCACACCTTGCATTTATTCAATGATGCAGCATGAGGCCTTGGCATGGGGGCATTGTGCAAGAGATGTTGGGTTTTGACCCTGTGGCCTGAATTTTGGTCAGCTGTGTCTAAGAAAGGCATTACATTTTTTGTGTTCATGCCAGTTTAGGTGGTCACTGCTGATTGGCAAGATCTATTTGCTAATAACAAAGTCATTTACCACTCTTATAACTTTGCTCTGATTGACATACTTAGCAAAAAGATATCCAAATCCAGGTGGGTGTAATCCATACCTACGTGTGCTAGTCCTCTGCAGCCATCAAAATACCCTTGCATTTCATTGGCATAATCCAGGAAATGTTAATAATATTACTGATACTTTGTCTCAATTAGCGTTTGAAAGATTCTGCAGGCTTGTTATGAAAGTTTGCATGATTGGTGATGCAGTCCTTGGTCAGCAATTCCTGGGCAGACAGAACCAAAAATCATACAGGGTTGCCTTGCATGCCTTTTGGAACATTTGTTTGATGTTACCAAGCTATCCATTGCCAAGAATGGAGTATTCTTTCTTTAAATGCTCTGTTTATTTTCCTGATGTAAAAGCAAGTGCACTGCTCACAGATTGTTATGTAAACGAGGTTGCGACTAGTCTACCACCAAAGCGATATGCATTTACTGAACAGACATAATGCATTAACACAACATGTGAAAGTGAATCCAGCACATACATTTCGATTTATGGCAATACAACTAATTGCAGAAAGCCTAAGAGGTGGAGGCATAAACTATCATGTTGAGTGTTTGGAAATGCAATGGATAGCCAACTTGCAGGCTGACAAGGAACCCGGGCTTAATAGCTTGATTATTTTAAAGATTATTTTAAAGATGGGATTGAAAAGATTTGTCAGATAGGATTGTTTTGGTGAATGGCTCCTTAAACAATTTTTTTTAAACAGGAAATACCAGGATCTGAAGAAGGCTAGTAAAGCCAAAAGTGCTTGTCCGTTTTGCTTTATTTGGATTTTGCTGACTGTGTTGTATTGTTTTATCTTGGACCTTGATTTGTTGATAGCCCCACATTTGGATTTTAGATTTATATTAAAAGATTTGGATTTTATGAACTCTGCTTTGTTGCAAGACCTTTCCTTTACACAGATATTCACTCCTTTTTGTAAGTCTTGCTTTTAATGTTATTGGCACATCCTTGTTTTGATATTTGTTGCATATAGTCATTTTGGGAAATTCTTTTATCTGTTAAGCAGCCTCCAGAATCCAGCAGTGGAATGTTCAAATGGCAAGAATTTGAGGCAACATGGAAGGTTTTTCTTGGTCTACTTTTGGAGTACCTTATGTCAACACATATAGTTTTACATCTGTCGGTACAATGTAGCTTTTTGGTATTAATATCAGTGCCAGCTACCTGGGTATACTTTCAAAAAAGGTACTCAATGGCCAGTATTTTCTTTAGTGTCATTTCTTGGCAAAGTTCATAGGCTTCTTCCACACATATTGGTTGTATTGTCAGCTATCATTCTCTGGCTGTTTTGTCATTACACCTGGTGACTGTCAGAACTGGAAACAGCTAACAGGTTCATAAATCACAGAAAAAGTAGGGCAGCTCCTTTGCTAAGTTTGTGTTCTCAAGGAAAAGACACTTATTGACAAAAACTTCCTGTGGTTTTCTCTTGATGTAGGGCACCTGTCTGAAACTGGTTGAGACTTGTTTAATTTCAAGTTGTCCTTGTATGCTCAAGAAGCTTCGTGTTTGAAATTTTTCAGTTAGGCTAACGGCCTATTACTTCAAGTACCACAGCTAAATGAGTTTGTCACTTCCTTCATTATTATTAAAGTGTTAGTATCATGTTCATGATCAATTATTAGCACGTTTACATGATTTCCTAGTACTGTTTTTTACCTGCTAATTGCAATTTCTCTACCTACTATTTGCCAGTTGCATTTTGTGCAATAAAGTATTCCATGGATATCTGTTAGTCAAGGCTTTTTCTCAGCAGTGTTATAGGATCTCTGTAGAAAATGGTCCTGGATGCGTTGCCTATTAGATTCACTGCTACAAGGATCTAGGAGACCCTGGAAACAGATAGGGGGCAGGCAGCGGGAGCAGTCTGATGAGTAGTCATGGTGCAGCCTTCTTCCCTTTCATTTCCCCTAATTCTTTCCTGGGCCAGTTAGCTATTATGTTGGAAGGCTGAGCAAGGGCACACTAATCTATATAGTAATATTGGTCTGGCGTATCACTGGACTCTATGAATGGAAGAGCCTGCCAGGGGTGGGGGATGGAAGGACACACTACCTGACCTTTAATTGTCTTGTTGGAGGTAAATACAGTCATTGGTCTGGGATTGGGTGATGAGAGACGTTTTAAACATGTTTTAGTATGGTGGACAAATTACAATTTTGTGACAAAGTTGTTAAGAAAACTGGTTCCATTGGACTTAATGTGTGAAGTGTCTTATTAGGGGAATGGACTTGGAACAAAATGTGATTGTAAGCACTACAGTACACACTTGACAAACTTCATGATTATGTCTGTAGTAAAGAAGTTCAGGTGGAAACAAACTAAAAATCCCTGAAAGCAGCTTCAGAAAGTTTTTTCTACAACACACTTCTGAAATTACAGACTGCATTACTTAATCAACAGAAGTATGAACTGAAGGTCAAATACAGATCAGGAAATGAGCTACACATGGGGGATATGCCAAGTGCATCATTTTTACCATGCATCAGAAAATTTATAGAAAACCAGAGTCTTTAGTTTATTTTTCAGTTTTTCTAGAGCTGTATAAATAAATCCAAAGGCTGGCTGGAAAAACTGGCAGCAATATATAAAAAGACAAGTAAATCAACATATGTTCACACCATGGTGTAAGTTTTCTCAAGATAAAAATCATAGTAATACATTATATAGTTACAAAATTATGAGCACATGATCACAAAGTACAAAAAAATGAGTGCAATCACACACCACAAGAGTATAATTGTCTGTGCTTCTATTTTGTTGAGCCTTACATAAAAATGACCATCAAAAATATTCTGCCATTACATATCATCATATAAAGCTAATCATTAGTATACAATATAAACTTTGCATCTCATATATTAAAATCCTAGCTGATGATTCACATAGTTAAAGAAACCAGTCCCAGAATAGACACCATAAGAGGTTATTTGTGTTAACTGGAAGTATACAAAAAGCCTTGAGTGAGATTATAGTTAAGGTAGTGTAAATATCCAGCAATCACAATGCATACAAAGCAAATGAAAATTGCAGTATTTTAATAAGGGAATGGTTTGTCATTATTGGTCATTTTTTTTTATTTATAAATAGTTTACATAACAGCAAAGTCTGTAAGGTATAAGATTTGTTTGTAAATTAGAGAGCATATGTCCAATAAACTTGCTCACACCACCTAATGCATTAGACTAATAAGCTTTTACAAAACTTTGTAAAAAAATTCCCATCTGTAAAATTAAAATTTATATTAAAAAAGCAGTTCACTTAATGTTCATTAATTCATACACACACACACACACACACACACACACACACACACACACACACACACACACACATATATACCTATATATACCCATACTCTCACACATGCACATGGATGTGTGTGCTATATCTATCTGTATATATATATATATATATATATATATATATATATATATATATATATATATATATATATATATATATATATATATATATATATATATATATATATATATATGCTTTTTTGTGATAAAACTGAAACTGTAATCATTGAACATCTAATGTTTGAAATTAATAACATCAATTATAAAAAAAATGTTATTTTTTTGCACAGGGAGGCAGGACCCCCTGCACCCCACATACCACAACTCCAAGATCACAGCACACTGGGGAAAGGGCAAATTTCCCAATCCCATTTGTACCATGATCTTGCTAAGAAAAGCCAGTACAGACCAATCAGCAGATTTTCAATCAGCTTATCATCTTTAACAGTATATGCAAAAAAAATTAATGAAATTAACAGAAATATAAAATACTCAAAGCACATGTTGAGACCCATCTGTTCTTTTTAGAAATAGTTTTAGCTTGTTTTACTTATGATATATCCATTGCAGGTGTTTTAATCAGCTGAGTCTGGGCGTATTTTAATCAGTTTTTGTTTGAGGTCATGTCATGAGTTATAGCTTAAAAAAACATAAGGCAGATATTTATCTGTGTATAGCTGAAGCAGTGCATCATAGCTATGAGAATATCATTTATTTCAGAGTCCCCTCACTTCACAGGGTTTAAGCCAAAATGTTTAAATTTGAGTATCTGGTATAACATGTCTCCTATTTTTTTGTACCTCTGTGTCCCTGCTGTCTATCAGTGATCAGACCCCTCCTGACCAATCAGCTTGTGTCTTCCTCATTACCCCGTTGAAAGGATGATGGAAAATGTAATCTGAATCCTGATATCATACAAAATATCATCTTATTTTGTTGACTAACCTTTAATACTTAGAGAATACATTTCCATTAGTGGAGGTTCACCTTATTTCTTATTTTCACTCTGGTTTTATACAATCAGGTTAAATGGAGGATCATTACAGGCCTTTGTACATGTTGCATATAGTTTGTGTTTGTTTTGGTTATTAACTTAATTTATATTATTCATTATATTATTATATTGTATTAATTTATTATCTTGTTAACAGAAAAATAAATTTTTTTGAGCAAAAAAAAATGAAATGTAGGATAATAATATGATGCTGGAATTGATTTTAAATCATGATGGAAGTTCTAAAAGTAGTCATAGTGCTGGATTCCAAAAGAAAGCTGTGGACACCACAGCACACCAAAGGACAGCTTTAGCACATGAATGGCAGATGTGATTTCATAATGTATGCTTAAGGAAGCCTAAGGAATTATTTATGCAGCATATGATAATTACAGAGTCAGGGCTTGCTGGCTGGATTGCAAAACAAAGTGAGGGTGCAGAGCACAATGTAAATGCCACAAAGTGCTACGCCAATGACGTTATGAAAGCATTTGGTATATGCCTCTTTTATTGCCATGAGAGAAAGCTCTTTTAGTCTAATCATGTCGAATTCACATCATTACTAACAAAAAACAAAAAAATTCAACCAGTATGTAATACATTGCAGCAGGGTACTGATACCCCTTGAGGAAGTTCAATCTGGCTCTGGCAATGCATCCCAGAAGGCAGCCAGCTACATGTCAAGCCAGGCTACATCTATGCCAGCTCTCTAAGAAATAATCGACAGGTACTGATTAGGCAGAAAGCAGGTGCAGCCTGTGTGTTAAATATGTGTCCCCACACATGTTTGCATGCACCTTGCCTGGTAATACCATACCTGCTAAAACTAAAGAATGCCTCAGTCTAGGTATATTGGCATCAGGAACATTCTAACAATATATGAGAGAAGTGGCAGGAGTGTCGTGGACAGCTGTCAGTTGCATCCACTCCCACTTCCTGGAAGCAATGTGCATCAATGTGGATTAGTGCATCCACTTTCCATTCACAGTCATAGAGGGCAGGAATGTCATGCACCCTTTCTACACCATGCCAACTCTCACCATGTACTCATTCAAATGGCTGCACTCACATTCCTATCAAACCCCTGCAGTACCTGAAGCAGAAATTGACATAAATAGGAAGGGGTGGCTATTGCTTAATTGCCAGGTGGTATGCAGAGCAGATGGCATCATAACAAATATAATGGTAGAACACTCTGGGAGTGCACACAATGTTGCGATATGGCATGAAAGTTGTTTGAGAGCCTCCTTCCAAAATGGCGAAATACCAGAGGGACTGCTACATAGTACGTACAGGAACACACCTATATTGTAAACAGAATTCTAACCTGTTAACGGTATGTATGATGTCAATAAATGAGTCATCCACAAATAGGTGAGTGAGGTTACTCATTAGAGCCATGGCTAATGACACCGTATAGAACCCTATCAAACCCTGCAGAGGATGCATACAACAGAGCATACTCTGCAACAAGAGCCATCATCATGCATATATTTGGCATGCTGAAATCCAGATTCAGATATCTGGACACAACCAGGAGTGCACTGTAATACACACCTGAAAAGACAGCACAGATAGTTACTTTGTGTGCCATGCTACATCACATGTTAACAGCAAAACATGGCAGCTTGCCAGCTGCAGGTATGGGGGATCTGTCCCAATAACTGCAGATATTTGAAGATCAAATTGCACACCTGTCAGAGGAGGGTGAGAAGGACATAGTAGGGATATGAAATCAGCATGGAGACAAAGGATGCGGACACATATCCTAGCTCCGGCAACATCTGGCACACACCTCTGAGTCATTACTGGCCACAGGTACATAAGTACACAGAGTGAACATTGATGTTTATATGTTGTCCCAGTACAGCAGCATGGTTTACAACTAATGGAACTAACCCATCGGTTGTACAAAGTGACCATCAAACATAACCTAATCTTAATGTATAACACTATTTACCCATACAAAACACTAAGAAGAAACAGCAGTCCACGAAGACAGTCTACAAGGTACATCACCAAAGAGAAACACACAGGCATATGTGAGGTACACAGGAGGTGTGCACAGCACAGGTAGTCATTGGTCAGGTAGGATATCACCATACAGAGTAATACTTCAGAAAATTACCTGTCCAATAGGCACACTCACAAGAAAACAAGGTCTATGATATGTATGGGAATGCATCAGCATATACATACACAAAACACTGGTCATACAGTAACAGTGCTACCTCACCTACACATGTTATCACTGCATTGTGGTCCATTTCCATATAATATGTGTGCAGGTATGCAGGGAAGCAATGACACTGACCACACAGTATACCCAAAACATGCATTAATGTTGCTAATACAGCAACATATGTATTTATACCTATATATGCAGATTCAGTCATTTATGGAAAGGCACACATGGGGAATACAAGTAAGCACAGCAATTGAAAATGGAACTAGTTACTCAGTAAGGTATTTAGTTTTCATTTTACGCATGTGTAGGACCATATTAAAATGCCATGTGTAACACAGGTATGTATACAGAGGAACAGCTGTGCATGCATGAATGGCAGATAAGGCAGACTTTAAGGAAAACAGCAGTCATATATGTTCACTAAAACAGATTCAAACATTAAAGCATGACACTACATAGTACAATACTGTTGTCAGTATCATTAATAACAGAAGTTAATGCCAATCAGGCAATACATATCCACGAATGACTATCCACTTGTCATAAAAATATAAGAAAAAACTGTGGCATCAGACATGTCAACAAAAACAGATACATTAGTGTGTCAGTGGACAACAGGAAACACATTGGATCAGCTGTCAGTGTTACACTAATGTAGTCCAGTGCACCCATGAGGACAGCTCACATTGTGTTCCTGGCTGCCCCTGCCACATCCTGAAACACTTGTCCCATTTTGCTCAAAGCTGGAGCTGGATGTAGTAACACTTGCAGTTACAGTGTGGAAGGTAACAAGACTGTGATGTGGCCATCTGGACATGCCTGCTGAGCTCAGAGTGAAGTGGCTATCAGCAGATGTGTGTGTGCATGCTGCAATAGAGACATTGATGTCTTTTGACCTAGTATGGACTTAATAAGAGGGTCTCAACCTCTTCCCGCTGGCATTGCTCTGCTTAGTACAGTTAGGGCACACAACACCTGGTTAGTACTATGGCACTGATCTAATACTACAGTAGCAGGATTTTCAACAGAACATGCAACAGATAACTCATTGTCAGGTTGTGGAGCCAATGCAGCCATGATCTCACTATGTCTTTGCTCCTGACCTTTGCACAACATGCACAGCTGATGTGTTACATGCTTGGTTGCATGACCAAGAACACGAAGATTAGTCTCAATGATGTCACTGGGAACAGTCACTTACCTGTAATAGTAGGTAGACACCCTCTGACACACGTCCATGCACAGCAGCAACACTCCCATGTGTCCAGTGATGGGCAGTACTGCTTGGTTGTGAGGAAGAGTCATCTTCCTTACCTAACTCTGCCTGGGACAATGGCTAATGTACATTATCATGTCTGACACCTGCCATCACCACATCATCAGAATGTCCAGCCACATTGTCCACAATATAGAATGGTTGCAGATGATCCACATGGCTGTCCCCTTCTGGGCTGGACAGTAAACCCAAATCTGTGGCCTATATGCCAAGGGCTGTACTATCACAATCATCCACATCACATCCCAACTCAGGATCAAGTTACTGGAGGAAGCAGGTAGTGGATGGGCTATAAGAAGAGACAGATCACACAGGTTAATTATGCATAAACAATACATGATATAGCTTAGTAATGATAAATGGGCCAACTACATGACAACAGTGTTAATGGGGATGTGGACTTACCAGGATGATGTGTCTGGCTGAAGTTCATATATACAAATGTCCACAGCAGGTCAGTCCAGAAGGTATAACCAAGAATACACTGGAGAGAGTTATTTGAATTTATTTAAACACTGGTAAGGATTGAGCGCTTTCGTTAAAAAACTTCATCAGAATCAACACACATATCCCTATATCATGCTTAAATACCTTCCCCTTAATCACATATCAAGTGAAAATTCCATTTTTGTTTGTGTATTAGAACATGTGTTAAGGGACCTTAAGGGGGGACCTTGGGAACACATGTTGGAGGCAAAATAATTAAGTTGGCAGATTAGACTGAATGCCACTACCCCCTCCCCCACCCAGTCTAAATGAGAGTCTTGTACTTGTATTTTAAAATTAAAGTCCTATATTGTGTAGTTTGATTTTTGGATTCACCTACAAGATTTTTTTATTGAATGAGATGTGTATTTAATAATGTCATTTTTTTTTTACTCTGGTGCAATTATATTTTGGTGCTAGTCTGTTTAAATTTCAATGGTGAATTTAAAGTAATTGTTGTGGAATTTTCATTGGATATGTGATTAAGGGGAAGGTATTTAAGTATGGTATAAGGATATGTGTGTTGATTCTGGTGAAGTTTTTTAACGAAAGCACTCAATCCTTACCAGTGTTTTAAATAAATTGAAATAACTCTCTCCAGTGTGTTCTTGGTTATACCTGCTGGACTGACCTGCTGTGGACATTTGTATAATTTGGTTTGTCTTTAGTTTGAGGTTCATAGATCCTATATAACAGAGAGATTTCATGCAGGCTACATATTGCACACAGCTGGCAATGGGAAGAAATTGAATAGTAAAGCATACCTGACATGTCCTGGAAAGACCTCACCACTGTAGGTGAGGTTTGAACTGAAACTGTCATGGGGACACATAAACATTACATCATCAGTAAGCAAATCACTGCCATCATGATGCATTCCAGCAGAGGTATAACACACACAGGATAATATGGACACATAAAGCTTGGCAGCAGAGGCTGCTGTGAATCACACTGTTGTCCTAGAAGGTGAAAAATAATACAGTAGTCAGGAAGTGCACAGACATGGTTACCAATAGTGCCATGTTATAAACATATGGAATGCCTTACCGTGGATGTCATCTCTGTTTTGCGAACTAGTGGTGCTGTAGATCCTGTAAGATGATAAGGCACGCTAACATAAATAGATGGGAATGCTCAACAGTCATGACTGCAGGTGAAGGCACATGACAACTACAGTACAAACTAGCAGGATATGGAGATACTTACAGGACAAATGGTGAACATGTTGTCCAGATGTTCCTATATATGGAAACAAACATCATGAATACAATACGTCACAGCTGTGCCCAAATTTGCTGTGCCTTATAAAAAAGGTGGACAACCATACCAGGTTTGTCTGCAGGTGCATCTTCATGGGCCCTGTCTTGCTATCTGTAATATACAATGATATAAACAAATCAACATATGAGCATAATCCACTGTCATGACCAGTGACAGAGTCACAGAAAGCTATGGACTGCAATCATAGTATATGGTGACACTTACACAACATGGGTTGATATAATGCTGCTGATGATTGCCATATACAACTGAGTAAAAGAAACATCACACATGTCTTAGGTTTTGGGTTTTTAACACAATATGCAATGACACTTACAGTAGGAGTCCATGTCCTGTGTGTGACTATGTTCCCTATGCAGTTGTGCTGCTGAAACAAATAATATGGCAATACATGAATATTTTGCACATTCGGTTAAAGTCTGAGGCAGTGTATATACTGCAATAGCTGTAAGATTATGACTCACCTGTACATCCTGGAACACTGGTTTCAATACCTCCACCATTTATATGTTGATCACGACTGGTGGTATGATGTGATGCTAAGAAAATCATGCTATTGTCTGTAGAAATTAATGACGGACGACCTCCCATGGCATTCCTGGACCTCTTATATTGGTATACTCGATTAGTAGCCCAAAGGATTATGTCTGAGCTACATCGATGCAAGCCCCACGGGATCTATATTTTGTGACCACGGACAGCGCTGATCTTGTTAGTTAGTTCGGTCCAGACCTCATTCCTCCAAACAGTATTTCCCATCAGTCCAAGGAGGCTTCACCCATTCTATTGCAATGCCTCAATGAGAATGCCATTCTCTCATGGTACGAAATTGTCACCCCTAGTTCAGTTTGATATCTGGAAGACAGTGTTATATGCGCATGTTATACATTTTATGGAGGCTGCCAAATGACATGATGATGTCATAAGCATTAGTCTAGTTACTTGGTCTGCTCCCCTTACCGATGTGAGTTATGCTAAATAATCCTTTATCATGTATATCACCATTATGTATTTAAGAACATAATGGATATGAGAACAACGTCTAAATATGTACGACAACGTCTAAATATGTAGGGTTGGGAGGGTGGCCTAATGGTTAACGTGTTTGCCTTACAAACACAAGGTGCAGGGTTTGAGTCTCACAAGGGATAATTGGCTAGGCTTAAATTGGCTTGCAAGGGCAGTTAGCCTAGTACTAATCTATGAACCTATGACATGTCACAACATCATCACATGTAACAATCAATTCCATTATCCATATAGACCATATGCTGGATCTGAACCCATTGCAGAGAACATCACAACAACTTAAGGACTGCAAAACAACCTTTTAACACACATTTATTACTTTATGTATCATCACAGTACATAATTAACTGTTGAATTCTGTCTCACAGTCACTGTATCATACTGAATCTACTAACAGCTGCTATTATTGCTCTAAGGATCAGTGTGGATCCATAAGCTATACATCAAACTTACAACTTATGCAAAACCTCAGAAATTGTCATTCTACATAAGCATTACACAGACGCTACAGGATAAACACAATAAACTACGGATACCTGCTCATTCCAGACGTATGTATAATACATGCATTACTACGGATCAGAGAGTATCCATAAACTATTCAGTAAACATATAACTTATGGAAACCCAAGGAGTTCATCGTTCTCCTTAAGTACATCGGATATTGTCAAGGTGACCCAGACTTTACAGCGAATATAATTGTATGCCATTTTCATGCGCTTCTCACAAGTTCTGTTTGTTTTTAGCCCAATATCCCAATATCCACATGTATGCTTATTGTTCAACCCCACAAACAGCCTTTATTTCACAGCCAATTTGTATGTCTGATCAAGAAAGGAGTGTCAACATGCACAATCTGAATTATCAGCGTTAAATATAACATAGATATCTAATGTCAATATTCAATTTCCCAACAGCAATGCTATCAGGTAACATCTTACTTTTGTTGCTAGCTGAAAGTCAGCTACACCTAATTAACATTCAAGGTGTTATAATCTCATTTGCGCATGACCATGTAACTTCCAGAAATTTGGGGCTTTAACTAATAGATCAGTGAATCTGGAAGGTACTCCATTCAACTACCCAAGAGATATCAGTAAACGAAATCATCTGTAACATTTGCACAATGCCCTGCAATGGTCTAATGCCATCTTATATGCAGCAGTTTTAAAATGTGATTTTAATACGTTTACTGGTCATACTATTGCTATGTGCAAACTCAATGGGACCTCAGTTAATTTTCTGAGGTCATTTTTGAGGATGGTTCCTACATCAAAAGTGAAGATGCTGACCATGAGGAGGCTTTAGCATGTCCAGGCATAAAACTTGACTGTGGAGGAAACTACAAAGATGCTTGCCATCTATGCTGGACATGAGTAGAGGATGCAAGCATGCCCCAGGAATTTTGCTATTATTGAGATATGGAACTGGACTGTGAGGGAGAACAACTGATGGACTGGGATTTTCCAGACTGGCATGGAAGTCCATCACTGCTACAATGACCTACATCGGAAGGACACTAAATATCTTTACTGGAGGGCTGCTGAGGTCTAATGCCAGCCTGCAGATGCCTGCAGTAAGTTTTATCAACCACACCTTAACACCTACATTATAATAAAAGTATTTCCTAGCTGTACGTGTGTATGGGAAGGTTTTAATCTGATATCCTGGCTGCCTGTAATGATAAGACTAATACTGATGTACACAATAATAATAGCCATGAGAAGTTATGCCAATTAGCTGAACTGGTTAAGCAATGAGTCACAGTGATTGATGACAGCCCATTACAGGTCATTTTGTGAATGTTGCTGTTTATGTAGTTGATATTGAACCTAAGCAATTGAAGCCCTCTATTTTTTGACAAGTATCATTCCTAAATACATAAAATGGATGTGTTTCACTGACACCTATAGCTCATAGGCCTCAGATGACTACACGTCTCCATTATCCATAGCAGTTCGATAAGTCTCAGATGACTAAACGTCTCCATTATCCATAGCAGTTCGACAAGTCTCAGATGACTGCGTCTCCATTATCCATAGCAGTTTGACAAGCCTCAGATGACTGCGTCTCCATTATCCATAGCAGTTTGACAAACCTCAGATAACTACACATCTCCATTATCCATAGCAGTTCAACAAGTCTCAGATGACTAAACATCTCCATTATCCATAGCAGTTCGATAAGACTCAGATGACTAAACATCTACATTAACCATAGCAGTTCGATAAGCCTCAGATGACTACACGTCTCCATTATCCATAGCAGTTTGACAAACCTCAGATGACTACACGTCTCCATTATCCATAGCAGTTTGACAAACCTCAGATAACTACATGTCTCCATTATCCATAGCAGTTTGACAAATCTCAGATGACTACACGTCTCCATTATCCATAGCAGTTTGACAAACCTCAGATGACTACACATCTCCATTATCCATAGCAGTTTGACAAATCTCAGATAACTACACATCTCCATTATCCATAGCAGTTTGACAAGCATCACACTTTATATGTCTGTATGTGTGAATGCTGAATAATACAGACATGCATTATTAGTCTCACAGTCACCGTTAAACAATGAGGCGTAGATTCATAGATTCATAGACTATTACTAGGCTAACAATCAGAGAGGCCTTTCTAAGTCTAGATAAGTTTTCCTGAAAGAATAATGATAGCATGTATTCAAAGAGGACATTGAGGGCTAGGCATTTATAATCTACCTCTGTTCATAAGGGACATGAGTGCCAGGCCCGGTGTAAAGTTCCTATTCCCCATTCATTTGTCTAGATTGTACTTAAACTGGGGCCAGGCATTTATAATCTACCTCTGTTCATAAGGGACATGAGTGCCAGGCCCGGTGTAAAGTTCCTATTCCCCATTCATTTGTCTAGATTGTACTTAAACTGGGTAATAGACAAACTCAGCTTCATATAAAAAGGAAGCCTGTTCCTAGGAGGGGCAGTCTCTGGGGAACATATCTGTCTCTCCAGCATGTTCTAAGTCACAACCAAAATGCAGGCCTCATACTTCTGTTATTCTTTGAATTATGAATATGTAGGAGATTCATAAGTGTGGGATTTGTGGATGCCTTGTAAGCCAGGCATACATCACCCTCAGCAATCTATAGGAGACAGAGTAGAGGGAAAGGGATTTAAGTGCTCTGCATAAGGCAGGTTTGTTATGCCTTATATTCTTTGTATAAGGAACCTTTGAGGTCACTCAAGTTGCTGCAAATGCCTGGTCAGGTACATACCAAAGGGATCATTGGAATCTATGATTGTTCTGATAAGGGCAGAGTACAGTGATATAATGACCTCTTTGGACCTAGATACCATGTCTTTACTTACAAGTTGTGCAACATAAAAGGATTTTCTTATCACTTTGGCCGTGTAGTGGTCGAAGGTAAGCCTACTGTATACATGCGTACCCAGATCCCTGACCACTGGGTCGACTGTTAGGGGTTTATTAGCAACATGGCAATTAGCCCGGATGGTTGACTTCCCAAAGGACACAGTTATGTAGTTCTTAGCATTGAGTTTAAGACCATGGCTTTGGCACCATTTGTTAGTCAGAGATAGACCTTCTTGAAGAATGATAGTGTCTGCACTTGATTTTGAATTGAAGTTATTAATTTAAGGTTTGGTTACTTGTATTTATTATCTTTTCTTATACTGCATTTTGTTTTAAGTTTTTTTTTCTTTTACATACTACTGCTATACGATGGAATACATCATAATGCCATAGAAATAATGCTGCCATGTTGTAATGTTGGGTGCTGTCAGTTGGCTCAGACTGCTGAACTCCAGATCAGTGTGAATGTCTTAGGGATACATCTGGGTTCAATTCCTGTTAGGGAGTATTTGTACTTCATTTTAATGTTACTTATTGGAGAAGAAATATGAGGTAGTTACCTGTTCAGATAAGCTGTGTAGCTTTTTATATATCTTGTAATTACATGACAAATTGATCCCTATAGTGCATAGGCCTCTGATGACTATGCATTTTCCCATTATCTGCTACATTTGCAAGTATTCCTCAATACTCCTTTATGATGGGGTGATTAACTGTCACCTTGCATAACCCGTTAAGCAATGGTCCAATATGAATGTCTGAAGGAGAAATGTGGGTTTGAATCATTGAGGTTAAGTCCATATTTCAGTAAAGACTAAATAATAATAACTGATATGTCAGATACCAACTTGTTCAGTTATGCAGTATAGCTTTTTTAAGTATCAGGTATGCATGAAGTGCACTAACACCTATAGTGGGCCTATATCAGAACATAGATGTTTCAGAACATCGAATGTTCTAATATCAAACCCTATTCAGCGAACTCTGAAAATAGCGAAGCTGCAGAAAACTGAATTTTTCCCAGGGAAAGAAATCGGTTGTCTGTTTCTGTCGCTTTGCTATTTTCAGCACTGTGGTGGAATGTTACGGGTCGGGTTCAGGTAAGTGTGCGAGTGTGTGGACATGAGGGTTAGGGCGGGTTAGGTGAGTTAGGGTTAGGGCACGAAACAGGTAAGTGTGTGATTGTGTGGACGTGAGGGTTAGGGCGGGGTTGGTGAGTTAGGGTTAGAGCGCAGGTGAGGTGAGTGTATGATAGTGATGGACCTTAGGGTAAGGGTTTGGGTTAAGGTAAGTGGATAGTTAGTGGTGTATGTACAGTTTAGTGTAGGGTTAGATGTAAGATTTTAGGTGTATGTGTGTGTGGATTGCTGTTTGTTTGGGTGCTTGTGTTGTGTATATGTGTTTCGGAACAGCAAATGTTTTCCCTAGGAAAAAAGTCACTGTTCTGAATGTTCAATGTTGTCAGCGTTCACTGAATTGGGTTCGATATTAGAACATTCAAAGTTATGACACTTCAATGTTCTGATATAGATCCCCTATAGCGCTTAATTAACAGATAACTACGAATATCTCCTTTATTCACAATGTTTCTGGAAACACTCCAGTTTTGCCACTATGGCTGGATCTTTATCTCATTGCCAGCACATATATATCTATACATCCTCATTGGCACAATATATGCAGTTGTATTTTAACAATGACTGACTCTTACATAAATGAAATGATAATGCAAGTTCCAACAGTGATGTACATGTTTTTCTGTCTCTATATGTCTGTCATATGCACACATAGGTTTCATTGCACTGCCTAAGAATGTGAATTCAGCAATGTTACAGGTTTCCTTGAGTGCCATGACCAGTATGCTGACATTCACTGAGGACTGCATGGTGTTATATTTCAAATGCACAGCACATGTTTAAAGTCGGCCTTTTACTTCATTCAACAGAAATCCATGGAATCACAGCCAAGAAAGATTAGCTAGGCAGGTAGGTGTCAGGGTTGTAGTGCAAACTTAGATGAGAGTTATAAATTCTTACCTGTGTTCCTCTTTTTTGCAGACATTACTCCTCATGTGTGAAATACTGACAGTGACACGGCAAAGACTGAAATTGGGAGGGTGGCCTAATGGTTAAGGTGTTTGCCTTACAAACACAAGGTTCAGGGTTTGAGTCTCACAAGGGATAACTGGCTAGGCTTAAAATGGCTCACAAGGGCAGTTAGCTTAGTACTAATCTATGAACCTATGAACCTATGAAAATGTGAACTTGTATGTCATATCAAGCCTGTACAACATGTGATGTTCAGTAGTCTTTACTGTTAATTCTTCAGTACCTAATGATATATAATCAACAGCAGAATCCTTCCATTCCAGTAAAACTTATTGTTTTTCCTTTTGGCATGTGATGAGGACAGAGCCAGGAATCAGGCACTATGCATCGAGCGAATGAATGCACAGGTTGGAAGAGCAGTGGAGGGAGGGAGAGATATGTGTTCTAACTGTAAACAGTTATTTCCCCAGAAGCAATCATAATACTGTTAAAATATTGCTTTTGCTTGCAGAATCAGGCAAATTAATATCAATGCAAGACTACCCATGATATATCTGAGAGGTGACTGTATTAATCGTTGATTTAATGTGAATAAAATTATATATGTAATGCAAAATTGCACTTTTGAGTTATAATCAGGGTATGTTTGAAAAAATAACCATACTAATTTTTAAGCATAACCTTAGTGGCAGACATATCTGTGTAACTGTTATAGTGTTTTTACCTGGACCTTATCCCATGAAACGTATTGTGTTGTTACCTGTTTTTAACACTCAGGTAATGGAACGCTGCTCACTGACTGTTATGTAGTGCATAGCCTGCCTATTCTAGTGCTGAATGGGTGTTTGCTGTTTCAATATCTGTTATGAAGTTGGAGGATGATTTATGGCATGTACTTTATGTCATGTCATGCACTTGTATAGTACATGACTATGATGAACTGTTTAACACAACATCAGGTGTAATTTTCTATAGTTGTTGTGCTCAAACCCACTTGAGTTATTTCCTGTCTGCTTGTTAAATATCCCCTGATCAGCAGTATATTGTTTTACTTGATTGGGTACATAGATACAAGTAACTACAACTACAGGTAGTGACAGGGGTACATTTCTTGATGGGCACAGTATGGAATAAACAACACTGGTGAAATCACATGCTGTCACTGTGTTCATGATTTTTTAGGTTTTCTGAGTTGCTGTACTGCAGACTGATTCTGGTGTTGTGAGGTCAGCATTGGTCATCTCATTTCCATATAACTATTGATATTTTCAATGTTTATTCATTGCATATATATTGTTACGAAGCATCTGTTATTCATGGGATGTCAAAATGACTCCTTAATTACACATTAAACTCACTTATACTGGAGCTTACCTCTGCTACGGTTACCTCAACTCAGTTCCGTCAGGTACACATACAAATGATGGACATAGAAAGTGGGATTTTAGGCATATGTCAGGGTTCTATTCAAAATTTTATGCTGTCTTTGACTCTGTCATCTTATAATGTAGCGATTGTTTTGAATATAAACACGTGCCATCATTTCATGACACACGGTCATGCCACGCTTATCTTGATGTGTCATGATAAATACGTGTCCTGCTTTTACACGTTTGTTTCTCAGGCAAACTGAAGGCTGTTTGATACTTGCAAGTAATAACAGCATTTTCTCAGATAAAGTTTGAATTGCATGAAATATAATGCAGTGGGATAAATTAAAACTTTCTATGATGGACATAATGCCCCACACATAGCCTTCTATTGATATCATCCATACATACTAATAACAGGACAGTGGGAATGTTGCATGATCATGATAATACACCTGCTATCCCCAATTATTTATATTAAACTATGTATATAGGGACATCATGAGCCATATTGAGTGCTAAACATATTTAAATAACACCGGCGTTGTACTGAGATGTACCTTCAGCAAACAAGTCACAGACAGTATCAGATTATTTTGTCATACTGCCAGCATAAAATAAATCTTTAGTATGCAAGTGGCCATCACATAATGTTTATGACAAGGATGTATTGCATAGGAATATATGATCAACAATGTTTTTTACATTGTTATGTACTGAAATGCCTTTCCTCACAAATGTAGCTACATTTACATACAGCCATGCATTACTGTGATGTGACATAATGAACCATTATAAACATAGGTCATGTCTGTTTATTTATATTGTGTAGTCCTAAGTGTGGGTACACACAGATTTTATATATATATATATATATATATATATATATATATATATATATTTTTTTTTTAACCTTGACAGAGTGTGGGACCAGTGGTAGTTCACCAATTGGATGATACAGAAGATAACATGCCTGACTCATGCCAGGTGAATCTGTGTCAGAGGACGAGTAAGATGACAGGATGGACAATGCCAATGACAACAGACCCAGACCTGTATATGTCACCTTTCCTGCTGCTCACTGTTCCAGACATCAACCACCACGACAGGAAGATGATTTATGAGACCACATCTAGGAGGTGATGATAGAGTCTTTCAGACACAGATGAGGGACTTGATGGGAACGTCTTTCAGGACTTGTCACTGGATATGCACAGCTCTTTCTTGGAGATTACGAGCGAGATCATTTGTGATGTTTGGCCCCATCTGGGTGGCCCTTAGTACTGTAAGCATGGTCTGTGTGACCCAGTTATGTAATGCTGCCATGTTGCCGTGTGCAGTTCCAAAAAATGTAATGTATAGGCACAGTTGTGCAGACATGGCATATTGCTGTCATGTGTAGCTGATATAAATCCAACCTTACACTGTAGATATGATGTAATGGGTTGCATTATGTTACAGATGATATATGGCACACATGAGCACAGTACTTATGTATTAACCCTTTACATGATGTGCTGTATGTAATACATACATTGGTCTGTAAGGGCAGGAGTGCTACACATTTACTCTCTCTCTATCTTTCTCTCTCTCTCTCGATATATATATATATATATATATATATATATATATATATGCAGTTATGTGCATGTGGTGCAGTGTTGTATTTTGTCCAATCCACTGTGGCCCTGTATGTAACAGGTAGACTGTTGCACATACCACGATGCAAGTTAGACATAATTATTATGCTTGCATTGTCCCACTGTATGCATGAGCGGGATGCTACTCAACGCCAGAAGTCTAAACCTCAAGATGCACGCACTCGAAACTCTGCTTAGCATGGAGAACATCGATATCTGTGCAGTAACAGAAACCTGGTTCAGGGCTCCCGAGAGCACCCTAGCACTACCAGGTTATACCTCATACCATGCTTTTCGGCCCCAAAATTTGGACTGAACCACAAAAGGAGGGGGAGTATCAATATTCATCAAAGATACCCACACCTCCAGGTTGGTGGCAAAGCACGAAGCATCAGAGACTATCCATGTGCAACTAACAGTGGGTAAAACTGCCTTCCAGTTTATAGCCTGCTACAGACCACCCTCCCAAACCCAGGAACCCCACTCGGCCTTCCTGAGAACACTGGAAAATATGAAGGTCTCTCCAAACACCATTATATTGGGCGACTTCAACTACCCAAACATAGACTGGGAGCATTACTCTAGCTCCAACACCCTAGCCCAAAGGTTCCTAGAATTTATAAACTCAAATGCTATGGAACAACTTGTTACCACTCCCAAAAGAGGGGAAACATACAGGACCTGATCATCACCAACATGGGGACTCTATGCTCCAGACCAGAAGTGTATCCCTCACTGGTAAGATCAGACCATAAACTAATCTCACTGGATATTCACATTCCGACCCCACCCCTTGCCCAGAAAACCACAGTGAAAAACTTCTCTAAAGCAAATTTCACACTCCTCAAAACTGAGGTGGAATCCTTCAAAGCCCCCAGGCCTGTGGAAAATACGGCCCAGACTGCAGAATCCTTTATAAACGCATTCTATGAACACCTTCAGGAATGCATGGATCATGCGATCCCAAATAAAACCAAGACCCAATCCTCCAAAGACAGACGTCCTGTCTGGTGGACCCCAGCCATAAACAAACTATACAACAGAAGGAGGAAGCTACTAAATGGTAGAGCAAAATCCCAAAAAGGGAAGGCATCACTGATCAGTATTAGCAAAAAACTACGGGCACACATAAAATTGTCTAAGGCAAGCTTGGAGAGAAAAATTGCACAGGACACTAAGGATAATCACAAGGCTTTCTTTAGTTATGTTAGGAACCTGGGTGGGAATTCCCAGATATGCTCAGAATTAGTCCAAAATGACAAAAAATACACCGAACCCACAGACATTGCCAACATCCTAGCTGACAGGTTCAGCGCAAACTTCTCCACCCCCACCAAAAGGGCAAATATCTATCCCGGCAGAGTGCTGCCCCCCTGACATCTCAGATGCTCAGGTAAGAGCCGCCTTCTCCAAAGCAAAAAACACAGCATCAATGGGACCAGATGGTGTCCCGGGCTGCGTCCTACATAAACTCCAAGAAGAGCTAAACCCAAACATAAAACTACTGTTCAATCTCAGCCTTACTACAGGATATGTGCCCAAAGAGTGGCGTACAGCAACAGTGGTCCCTCTCCATAAAGGTGGTGCCTCAACGGATCCTGGAAACTATCGCCCCATAAGCCTGACTAGCTTGGTCTGCAAAGCTATGGAAAGGATCATCATGGACCTTATAAATAAAGATATTGGGGACCTACAAACACTGGATCCTACCCAGTTCGGCTTTGTTAAGGGCAGATCCTGCCTCTTAAACCTGGTTGATTTCTTTGAAACAGTCACTAAGGCCATTGGCGAGGGGAAGGTGGTCCACACAGCCTAGCTGGACCTCAAAGCCTTGATACAATACCCCACTCGGGCATTATAGATAAGCTCACCAGTTTAAATATAAACCCCTATGTCACTAGATGGATTGCAAACTGGCTCAAGGACAGAACCCACATGGTTAGAATTGCTGGAGCCATGTCAGACTCCAAACCAGTTACAAGTGGTGTCCCACAAGGCTCAGTCCTGGGACCTCTCTTGTTCGGTATATATTTCTCGGAGGTACAGGCCAACACGGAAGGACTGTGCCAGAGCCATGGCCTCAAGCTAAATGCCAAAAAGTGTATAGTCATCCCCTTTGGCAAAAACAAAGTGCCCACAAATTACCACATAGGTGGTAATCCATTAAGTACAGAAGAAGTAATTAGGGACCTGGGGACCCAAGTTGATAGCAATCTCCCATTTGACAACCACGTGGCCAAAGTGGTTAGAAAAACATTTTATATAGCCCACCTAATCATGAAGGGATTCACATCTAGATCAGGGGATATCGTGCCTCTTTACCCATCCCTCATCAGGCCCATAATTGAGTACAATGCCCCTTTTGGGATGTACCTTACCAGATACCTGCAGCAACTGGAAAGACCCCAAAAGTACCTCACCAAGAGGATCAAAGGGCTCAAACAGATGCCATATGCTGCCCGGTTAAAGAAACTCCAGCTCTACTCAGTGGCATACCGCCTGTTCAGAGGCGATCTGTGCCTGACGTATAAAGCCATGTCCATCCCGGAATTAATGGACATGCTGCACCTCAGAAAATCCAAATCCCATCGAGCTATGCTCGAGACTTGAACCTCAGCACTGAAATAAATAGGACATGCTGGAGGCACAGATTCATAACCAGAGGCTCCCTTCACTCTGGAATAAAATCCCAGTCCAGGTTAGGCAGAGTCCCTCATTGACTCTCTTCAAGAGGAATCTTGATGAGTGGATGGGAGATCAGAGGTTTACGGGTATCACTTCTGTGTCACTGTTAGACAGAGGCACAGTATACTAACCTCGAAAAAGGGCATAGCAAAATAAATTTAAAATGGGTGGCGAAAGCCAAACACATTCTGGCTAGGCTTATAAATGCCCTAGGGCAGATAGCCTAGTATGAACCTATGAACCTATGAACCTATGACAGCAACTCAGCAAATGTATTGCTCACATATCTCTCACATAACACAGTTGGATGGGCCTTTTACCTTTATTTACATATGTTATCCACTTGTATGCCTTGCATCCAGTTCACTCTTGGTTGTTGCTGTCTTATGTCTGTTCAACATGACCGATCCTTGCCCATGTGATTCGTGTAGCATTGTGTTGTCATGTTGTCACACTGACACATTAGCTTCATGCATTGCATGTATTGCCTTGTATTATGCTATGCTGTATGACATTTTTAACAACGCTCTTTATGGGCATTCATCCTGCACATAATGCATAGACAGTTATTTTTCCATTACTGTATATACAGCTGATGCTGTATTTAGCATAATTACTGCATGCATTGATTTCCATCTACATTCTAGTACATCATACATGATAATGGCAGTATTTATATATGCCCATATTTAGCCATTTAGTGTATATGTACACAATGATTTACATACAATTATATATATTTGCACATAGTATGTTAGACACACAGATGTCATTGTACGTTGGAAATGTATACATTCAGTTCTTCCATTGTCATGTTCATGACCTTTGCTCAGTCATATAGATGGACATTGCTATATATATGTCATTAAGGGTATTTGTTACACCTGTTTCACTACATTGTCATGACACTGTATATGTGTATGGGATGAGGAATATTATGTTGTGTACCTATGCATTTTACTGTTTACTTGTTGCACATTACTGTGTTTGTGTAATATACACATAGATGTTTACACCCATCAGCTATGCTGTCTACACATGTCATGTACAATAGCCATTTACTTCAGTGTAGCCTGAGTGGATTTCCACATCACTCTATGTGGTGAACATATGCATGTGCAATGTGTCACTTTATATACCATTGTCTAGATTTATTGTGTGTCAATTTCATTTGCTTGTGTTAACAATTTGAAATGTTGGGACGCGCTAGACTGAGTCCTGAAATATGGAAATTAAATGGACAAAAAAGTCAGGCTTATATACTAAGTCCGAGATGCATTCCTCAGAATATTCTCTTTTCTCCAAGGTATGGTGATCTGAGTTGGTATATATAAGTTCATGGATGTGGGGGGTGCCCCAAAAAAGAAGTTTAAAGGAGTAGAGCGATTTTTGACATTCACTCTTCTCCTGTGTTTTCAATATTTTTTTTTTCGGCTTATCGGCACTTGGCATTTTAAGTGCTGACATTTCAATAGGAAGCCTTTGTTTGTTTTTCTTTATTGATGTGGGCCTCTGTTGTTCATGTCCATTCCCAGTTTTACTTTTGCAAGTATGTTCCATGTATACTTGGCATACATTTAACTTTATCTACACTAGCATTGTTGTTATATATTTTCATTGTTAAAATAATACATTGTGCAACAATGTTGCCATTATACACTTGCAAAGCATATCCAGGTAAGGTCAATTTTCCCCTTGTGCATGTATTTTAAGTAATGAACAGGACTTTTTTAATCATTCCTAAGCACAAGCTGACATTCTTTATCTAGCATCATGTATAATGTCATTACTGACTATTATTCATGCTATCACTGTGTATACGTGTAGTCACTTCACTTTATGATTGTGTATTACATGGTCACATAATTGGTTTGCTACAGTACGTCTGTTTGGCACTTTGCTTGTTTGTTGGCCTTTCACATGCATGGCTGGAAGTTGGGAGTCTATCCTCCACTTGTCTTCCCCTGCTTTTCCCTGGCTGGATTTGCTCATTTATGCTGTAGTTTGGCTTACACTGGTACCGCTAACAGTGTTTATTGGATAATATATCCACTGTGAACTGCACTCACCATTTACTTCATTGCAACCCACCACTACCATCAGTCAGACTGCTTCAGGTGTGACTGTAACATCTCTGCACTACATAATGCATAGGTACATCTGTGTTTCTGCACTGGACCATGGCTGGTATGCATCCCTGTCCTGATTGTCAATTTACCTTCAGCCATCTTCTACAGTGTGCTGTCTGGGTGATTTAGCCCATTTTAATGTTTTTTTCTAACCTTTGTCTGTCATGTCTTGTTATATCTGTTACATGTTTATCCCTGTGTTTCCCCTCTCCCTTCTCATTCCCTGTCTTTTCTATTCCTTCTCTTTTCCAGAAAACAAAATGGGGCCTATTCCCACAAAATAATAATGATAATAATAATTATACCCATGACCCTCTGCCTGTCTCTCAGATTTTCCTGTTTTGGTATACCTGTTGGTGCCCTCTTCTTCACCTTTACTGCTTGTTTTCCTACTTCCTACTTCCCTGGCTGTGTGCTTTATTTGTGTTCCCCACATGGGTCCCAAACTCATTCATAGCTACTGTTAACCTTGGTGAAGTAGCCATGATAACCCACTGCCTTCACTGTTTTTCATTTGGAAATGTGTGGATTCCATCAGATTCTTTCCATAACTGTTTGTGAATATTATTCTCTTGGGCATTGTTGCATGACATCTGTAGGCATTTGTAAATATTTTTCAGCTGGTGGATGGATTGATGAAGATTTGTCATCGTTTATAGTTTTGTATTATTTGCCTTGAGGTTGTTTTACTGAAATTGTTGGACACTAATAATGCATGGCAAAGTTTATTAAGCACTTGTTTGGACATTTCCAGATTTGCCAAGTACGCTTGTGAGAGTGCCGACCTTGCTGGATATGTTGCATTTCTGCTGAATTATTCTGCGTACACTGAGGCATAGTAGCATATTGCTTATTTGTCTGCAACTTTTGCATGGAATGTGGCAAAATGTTCTAGATTCAGCAAACTTAATGGAATCCAGACCATGATGTTTTTGCCTAAGACCCAAACAAAGCCTTTGACCAAGTGCACGTTCAATTTCTTTTTGCTATATCACTGAAATTTGGGTTTCTGGATAGTTATGTAAAAACTATTAAAGTTATGTATTATTCAGCCTGTACATACTTAACTGTCAATTGTAGGTTAATTTTTCCCTATACATATCTTAACTTATACAAGGCAAATGTGTCCTTTATCTCCATATTTTTGCTCTCTCACTAGAACATTTTTTTATTAAAATTATCCAAGACCTTAGAGTTTTCTGTAAAAAATATTTCAATTTGTAGATTAATGTAGCTTTTCTGTGAAATATATTCTTTTATATTTTGAAAGTCCACCCAAAGATATCCGTTTATCACTATGTAATTGACTGTAGTAGCACAATACATATAACTTAACTGATGAAAAGTCAGACCCCAGGATTCAGCAAGTTGTATTTTCTGTGCAGGAACAGTGTAGGTGCTCCTGCATGGAAAATGGCCGCCGAGATCCAGGAAAGTGCCTTTTTCACATGCACGAGCAGCCCTACACTGTTCTAGCATGGAAAACTGGCAAATATGCAAATCACCTCATTTTCTGGTGAAAACCATGCAAATGAGGTGATTTTGCAATCCATCAAGCTGCCAGATCTCCATGCTAGAACAGTGTCAGTACAGAAATATATTCAGAAAATTACTGAGTGCATTTCTCCAACTGACAAAATGGAGGCATGACAGCTCATGGAAAAGTATGTACTATGTACATTAGACATGCCAATGGTCAAATATAAGGCCATTGGCATTCGAAAAGTGATTAATTATTATGAAAATGAAACTTTTTTTTGGCCGATCTCTGCCGTTTAAGCATAAGGCAGTGGCATGCAAACGGGATCGTGCAAAAAAAAAAAAAATGGGAAAATTTAATTTTAAGTTAAATCTGCATTTTGCCGTTATAGTCAATGGCATGCAGAATGTAGCCAATACCAGGGAGCACTGGTTGTCAAGGGGAAAGGATCCGTGTTAGTGCAGTAACTAACAACCTATATACTGGGGTATGCAAATGAGGGGAGTTATACTGAATCACAGAATTCTTCAAAGTGTCAGCTTGTACCTAACTGTGTAGGTGTAGCAATACAACAGTGCAAGTGTAAGAGCTGAATGACTTCATAAGGGGGTGTATCATGCTTGCTGTAAGCTCATTGGAGCTCTGTGGCCCATGTTTGCCCTTAGCTAAGCACAGCTAAGGAAGGGAGTGTGCCAGATGTGCCTGAGCTGTGTGCACATAGCCTAAAAAGATGTGCGCACCGCACACTGGGATTTAAACAAAAAAAAAAAAGATGAAAGGGCAGCACTGTTTACATTTCAGCACTGGGAATGCATGGCACTCCTCGGGGCTTAAATAGGGAGGAACTGGGAAGGGGAAACAGCGGTAGGAAGGTAATCCAGGAGAACTAGCATATCTGGCTGGCGGAATGTATCAGAATCAGCCAAATACACATGCAGCAGCCCAGCACACTAATATAAACTATGTGAACACCTTTCAGACAATTTTTTGGGGAAACAGCAGCAGGAAGGCGATCAAGGAGAACTAGCATAGATGCCAGGTGGAATGTATCAGAATCAGCCAATTACACAGGCAGCAGCCCAGCACACTACTATAAACTATGTATCAGAATCAGCCAATTACACAGGCAGCAGCCCAGCACACTACTATAAACTATGCAAACACCCTACAAACTGTTTTTTTTCCCACAAACTCTACATCACCGGTGTACACAGATGGGAGATTTTTAACTGGCAAAATTAACTAAAAATATTAGAGGCTGCTGCTGCTTTACTCCATCAATATGTGCTAGAGACTGAGGGTGGTGAGGAGGAGAATGCTGACAACTGACCCACAGTGAGGAGGAGGAGAAGAGTGTACAGACCCAGGGTAACCTACCAGGGCCTACAGGAGCTGGGGATAGTAGAACACTATAGGGTGGACAGGGACATTCTACAGCAAATCGTTGAGCTATGCTGGCCACGCCTCACACACAGAACTAATAGAGGGGAGACAATCCCAGTGGATACCAAAGTATGTGTAGGCTTAAGAATACTAGCCACAGGTACCTTCCAAAGACTAACTGGGGATATCATGGGGGTCTCAAAGGCATCAGCATCCAGGGTACTCCACCATTTCCTGGATGCCATGACACAACATGCCAATGAGCACATATATTTCCCCACCACTCGTGAGGCATTGATCAGACATATGCATCTCTTCCACCATATAGCAGAATACCCTGAGGTAGTTGGTGCTGTAGACTGCACTCACATCCACATCAAAGCACCACCCGGTGAGCAAGGTAGAGTCTACATAAACCGCAAGGGCTTCCCCTCCATCAACTGCCAGGTCATGTGCGATGCCCAGGGCATTATCATGAATGTGTGTGCTAGCAGCCCTGGAAGCTATCACGACTCCCATATCTGGCATTGCTCACAGCTGTAGCAGGCGTTTACCAGGGGGGACATCCCATATGGCCATCAAGTGGGTGATGCTGGCTATGCACTGGAGAAGTGGCTGGTGACACCCATCAGAAATGCACACACATCAGAACAAGAACACCATAATGAGGCACACGCACAAACCAGGATCAATGAAGAGTGTGTGTTTGGGATTCTCAAGTCACAATTCCATTGCCTTGACATATCTGGTGGTGCCTTGCAGTACTCTCCAGCTACATGTACACAAATGTTCATAGTATGTGCCATGCTACACAAAATAATCCTGCAGAAACAGCTGCAGCAGGAAGAGCACAGGGCAGGGCCACACAGCCCCCCACCATTGCCAAGGCCAGCACAGGCACAGAAGGACTCAGAGGAGGAACATCCTGAGCCTGCCCTGTAGGCAGAAGGAGGCATGCCCAGTATGCCCAGGCCTTAGCAAAGAGGCAATGCATAGCACACACACTAACACTGTAGGGACCCAGGGACTAATACCTCTCCCTGACTCGCACATACAATAAAAGAGATGTCAAACATGACACTACCTGAGCTTTACCATGTATAGGGAGTGTACTATGTGCATCCAACATAGTCAGCCCTGCAGCACTGTCCTCAATACTGGCCCAGCAACAATGTAAGTCACTCTTCCTATCAATTACTGAATGGAGTTGTATTTTCTCATACTTGTATGTATGATATGGATACAAGCATGCAAGGGAATTGGGTGGCTGAATGAGATAGCAGCAGACAGCTATATGGGACAGCAGGAAATTCATAACAAATACTGGTGTCAACATACTAGGCAGCACTACACAAGGTGACAACCCCCACTGCAGTACATGTGATGGCCCAAATAACTGTGGGTGCCTATAGGTCACACACATGGATGTCAATGAGGATCACATACCCACCACCAGCCTCACCCAGCAGGACAGGTGTCGATGACCATAATGAAAGGCCTGGCTAAGGCTGCCAAATGATGGCAATGGTGAACAGCCCCCCACCAGACATACACAGACATACTACAACAGGTCTGGCAGTTGCATTCCAGTTCTGAAGGGTAAGAAGTCTAAAACTGAAATATATGCCATTAAGATCTAACATGTGTACTCTACTGATATGCCTCCTTTCTGCATGATAGGTCACAAAACAATATGAAATGGAAGCCAACAGAGTAACCGGAATATCAGTGTAGTCATTGCAAATGTTTAAAGTCTGCAGGTGTGCACCCCCTCCCCACAAACCCATGTAGAAATGCAGTAACAGATGGCCTGCAGCACTCTCAAATGGCATACAGTCCTCTGCCAAAGGCCCATGCCTCACCCATAGTGCCAATGTATGGAATGTAAGGGAGTCCTAACTAACAACCTAACACAGTAAACAGAAAACAAATGCAAGGCCATGTTGACAAATGCCAGTAGCTTGCCTCCCAATGTCCTACTGCATGGACTGTGGACCAAGCCATAAATACTACTGGGATAAAGGCCCAACTATAGGGATACCTCTGGGATATTGCTTACATAATGTTAGGAAGAGAAGAGAATAACAGAGGGGGGTGTAGAAGCATGGATGTCATGGAGTGTGTGAAGTCTGAAACTCTAATGTCCACCCATACTACTCCCTGAATGCAAACCTATGAATGAATAACCACAAAACTGCTTGTAAACCACAATGTGAAGGTAAACTGACCAGATATATGAGTCCTGCCTCTGGATAACCAGGGTGTATTTGTACAGCTGAGAGGTATGGCCCCAGCAGGATATGGCCATTCTGTTAAGTTAAGAAAAGCACAAGAAGGGGATCCCGAGCCAGCACAGTACCAAGGTGCTGCACCATTTACACAGAACCAGCAGTATATTGTATGTAGCTACCCCTCCACAATAACAGGAGTGTGCCAGAATGTGCAGTCTGTATGCCTCAGAATATTGGTTTTAGCTTCATTCATCTTGTATTTCCTTGGTAAATAACTATGAGCAAAGAATGATACCTGTCAGTAGTTGATGACATGATATATCACAGTGTAAAACAGTACATATGTCAGAAAATCTATGCTACAACCAAACATCAAACAAGCAGCACAGACAGCAATAGTTACGGTATCCCCCATATGTTACGCCCATTGTGTCTCCATATTGGCAACCTATCTACAGATATCCTGCAGAAATAGTTTGCTAGGTGTAGCTGTAGCACACAAAACCTTGAACTGGAGTTCAACCTTCCCTGGAATGGATTCACACACTTAATATAGAAGGTCATACTGGGCATGCTCCCACACTTAGAGAAATGAAGCCCATGTCTCACAACACAGTGGACTACAGATAATGGTTATTCGCAGCTCTCTATGCACATGCACCAAATTGTACACCATTGATACTTCACAGACACACATATTGGATAGGAATGCTCACACATATCTAAGGCCAACATAATATAAAATGTAAAAACATACACACAGGGAGACGTAGAGAAGGAAAAAGACAGACAATGACAGAGAGAATCCCATTATGAGGCCTTCCCATCCAGTACACATCCCATTGGCCTATATCACATGATGTGCTGATGTCATTCACTGTAGAAATTCCTTTGGTCAGCCATCAGCCCTATAGTCTCAGTGGTTTTTGTGACTACTGTGTAACGCTGCAGTACAAATAAGTGTCCATGTAGCAGTTGTAATCTCAGTCTTGCTAAATGTAAAGTTGTGTGTGAGTGTGTGCGTGTGTTTCTAGATGAATGGGTTGAGGCCATTCACACTTATTAAACTTCTCTTATCCTTCCTTTAGCACTGCTGCTGATGTCACTCACCTTCAAAGATACCTTTTGACAGCTTTTCAACACAACCTCTATGGTGCTTGTGATAACTGCATAATACTATAGTATAATAAACTAGTTAGGTAGGAGTTCTAATCCTGGTCCTGGTAGCTGTGAAAATGTGTGTGTTTGTGTGAGAGAGTGTGGCTCTCTTTGTAGAGACCTGATTTTGTGGTCGTTCACACTTACTACACTTTCCTTACCCATCCTTTAGCACTGCTGCTGATGTCACTCACCTTCAAAAATACCTTTGGACAGCTCTCCAACATATAACCTCCATGATGCTACTATAACTGTGTAATATAGTATAGCAAACTAGTTAGGTAGGAGTTCTAATCCTGGTCCTGGCAACTATAAAAGTGTGTGTGTTTGTATGAGAGCATGTGTGTGCCTTTGTAGAGACCTGATTTTGTGGTCATTCACACTTACTACACTTGCCTTACCCCTCCTTTAGCACTGCTGCTGATGTCACTTACCTTAGAGATATGTTTGGAGAATGTTCTCCCTATAATCTGTGTGGTGCATGTGATAAATGTGGAGCAATGTAATAGCAATAACTGCATACGTAGAGGATTGAATCTCATTCCTGGCAAGTGTGTGTGCATGTGTGTGTGTGTATATCTACATATATATGTCCATACTTTAAAGATTTTAGCCCCATTTACACCCAGTACACTTCTCAGTGCCTGACTTTAGCAGTCCTGCAGATATCATTCACTGTAGAAGTACCTGTTGGCAACCCTAAACCATGTAAAGTTAGTGGTGTGTGTGGTAAATGCATAACATAATGGTCTGAAAACTTAGATAGAGGTTTGAACCTCACTCATGGCAAATGTGTGTGTAGGGTAAAATATTCTGTGAAATCTCTCATCCACTACATCACCCAATTCCACTATTTACAAGGGCTGGGGATGTTCCTCGCCTTATAAGTACATTGGGACAACATCCATCCTACAAGCTCCATGGTGTGTGTAATAAATGTGTTATACTATAGTAGCAATGCATAGCTAGGTAGGGGTTCAAAGCTCAGTCCTGGCAAGTGTGTGTGCGTGTGTGTGTGCGTGTGCGTGCGTGTGTGTGTGTGTGTGTGTGTGTGTGTGTGTGTGTGTGTGTGTGTGTGTGTGTGATAACAGGATTCATTTGGGGGTGAGTTTTGCTAAATTATTATATTGAGGACCTAGTATATGTCCCAAGGTCTGCATTACAATGACAGCAGTTGTCAGACACTGTAGAGATTGGTGTAGACAATCCACAACCCTAAATGTGCAGTGCCATGTGCAATGACTATGTGACAGTATGGATTAGTTAACAATATAGGCAACCCCTCTAATACTCAGAGACCACTCTCCACCCACGAATCATACACAAACACACTTAGCTAGGCAGCAACCACTATATCAGTAGTTCTCCTCCAAATTGCTTCACAGATAGTACCCACTGTGTGATTGCAATGGACTACATGCCTGTTGAACACAACAGTGCCACTGACATCAGAAAGTACTTTGATGTGTTACATCTCCTGACTGTGTATTATCCAGCAAGTAAAAGAACATGGCACCCTGTTCCATCCCCTCAGTAGCCCAATCAATATGTACAGTGGCCCTTTTGCCATGTTCCCCACTGGGCACCTGCAACAACTGCCGAGTCTGCAAACATACTCCTCAAAGGGAATACCATGTATTATACACATGCCCTGTATGGACAGACACCAGTAACTACAATGAATCCCTGTATCATACTGTCTATGTAGGTGGAATCACTACCTCAGTTACATAGCCAGGTCTCACCAAAAGAGGTCAGGAATGCTACTTCTGAAGATACCAAACTGTACACACAACATGCCCCAGAGACCTCAAGCACACGTCCACACTTCAAAGAACGTTCATGTGGGACATGTGCACAACCCAGGCAATGTCCATGTTATGGAGTATAAATCACATACATTTGAAGCAGTGCACACCACTGGCCACCCACAAAAGAAATCTAGATGAGTGGATGGGGAATACAATACCCACTCCTGGGGACCACTCCAGTGACTATACTCCTGAGCCACACAAGGGACTATTTTCATGTGGCCTGATGCCAGGGTATTCCCTTGGGCTAGCCTTGTAGAGCCTTCAGGCCCATTCACTTACTACACACCTATGAAGCAATAAATCTATGGATCTCAGTACCGGCAAATGTGTGTGTGTGTGTGTGTGTGTGTGTGTGTGTGTGTGTGTGTGTGTGTGTGTGTGTGTGTGTGTGTGTGTGTGTGTGTGTGTGTGTGTGTGTGTGTGTGTGTGTGTGTGTGTGTGTGTGTGTGTGTGTGTCTGTGTGTGTGTGTGTGTGTGTGTGTGTGTGTGTGTGTGTGTGTGTGTGTGTGAATAGTAAACTCAGTGTGTTTGGTTGATGAATGTCCCATTTGACTGTGGTTATTAGCAACTGGAGGTGTGTCCAAACCACAATGTGTAATATTCTCCATTCTACAACAGATGCTGTAAATCAACATATACCTATGTACAACCCTCAGCCCTATAATCTGTGAGGCATATGCAATCACTGTGTTACATACCAGAGATTTCCCTGCACATACTGTACCCTGCATATGACATGGTGGATGTGTTACCACACTGTCATACCCATTGGTCATGCTACAGGGCCACATCCTGGTGATACATAGATGCCTAGAATGGAAATGGGATACAGCATGTGAAAACACATTCACTTAGCACTTCACTTTGGGAGGAGAGAGGGGTAAAGCTGGCACTGAATGTGTTGCCAAGACTGTGGCCAATATCTGTTGTCTCAAGATAGGTATTCGCATCGTGCAGTAACTCACAGCAGTTGTGTTTAATGCTGTTGAGGTTGGTGATGTAACTATCAAAGGCTGTTATGACTGTCAGTGTCTGCTGCATGTCTGCCATCATAGATGCCTGTAGGTGATTCCATGAGGAATCCAAAGTTGTGTTTGAGGCTAATAAGGGGGTTCAACAGTCATGGGACACCACCTTTCTCTACAATAGTATCCTCCTTCTTATGTATACTTTAGTAATGGCAGGGGACCATCACATTGTCTCCCAGTATTTGGAGGACAGTATCTGGGTTCTGTTGGTTCTAGCTAGTACCATGCATTCATGTTCCTGTTTGTACAGTGCCTATGTGTATGATTCCAGCATCATGCAGCTATTTCCCATTGCCATGGGTGCAGTGAAGACATCCACCCCTGTTTTCATGGCTGCAAAGTCAGCTTTGGAGAGGTTTTGCACGGTGTTTACCTTTGTGGATGGTATGGCTGACATGTTGAGTTCCATGTTGCTTACAACCTGTGTGAATCTCACCATGCAGGGATTGACATCTGTGGATGAGCAACAGTCCCATGTTTAGTCAATACAGGTCAAGATTGTTGCATCCTCTACCAGATGTCAGTATGAGCTGGTGCAGGGCAATGGAAATTATGAATCCCAGAAGTGTTGCGCCACTGTAGTGGCACTTGGCTACTTTCCCCAGGTGACGGAGGGGGTAGTTAAAGACTCATACTATGTCAGTATTGCATTGGACCATCAGAGATGGCAGGGTGTTGAGTAATGTGCATTGACAGTTTAGAGACATAGATGTGGACCCATAGCTGCCTATGGTCTGGATTACACTATTACCCCAAGGCAGTTATACCGGAAGTATCTTCAATGCATTATGATGAGATACTAGTCTGGAGCTGTTCCTAGCCATAATGAATATGGAGAGAACACCACATCTGGAGGTGTGGTCCATGTTTGGGGGCTGACAGCTGTGGAATGCATCATAGCCTGATACTGCAGGTCTACTGTCTGCTGCTGTGAACCACCTCTCCACTACAGCAGACATGTGTCCTCCACTCCAATGATTGCTATGAGTGACTGCATCCTGACAGTTAGATATCTACTGTTGAGCAGCATGACCCTCAGATTGCATGCATGTGTAGCTGTTATGGGTGATAATAACATTAGGAACACTGCCTAAAAGGCATCATAGTTGTGGCAAGACACTTAGCCAGTACCTGGAAACCCAGCAGTGACAGATGTAGGACATCTGTGACAAGTCATTTGGTTCTGTCAATCATGTCATCCCAAGCAGAAAGGTGCTGGATCCCCTGATAATGACACATAACACGTAAGCCAATGTTGCCGTCAATCATATGTTGATAGTACCGCAGCATCATTCTGGGTGATTGCAGTACACTACCCAGGGCTACAGTCACTCCTGCCTGGACCACATAATCAGAAAGTTCAACCATGTGTCTTGTCATGTAGTCCAGGGAGGTGTGTCCCAAGTCATTCACACCTACATGGATGCAGAGTAATACCACAGTTGTTGTGGAGTGCCATGACTGGCTGGGTCATGTGTTGGATGCTGGCATGTGATAGATATTTGGCTGTTACTTGCTCCATATTCATCTTAGTGAGTGGGATATGTGTGTGCCTCAGTATTGAGTTACCTATGATCATTCTATTGTGTAAGGTGGTTAGCCTTAGGAGCGTAGGTTGAGGGGTACACTGTGTAGGTTAAATATGTGTCCCTTGGCATGTGCCATGTGGTGGTGTCTGAGTGGGAGTCTGTCTTGCTGGTCTGTGCTGTTTGGGTAAATGTCCATTGAGTGCCTCTGTGAAGGTGGGTGTGTGGCTTTTTACTGTATGTCATGGCTGTCAAAATGGATGTCATGGTGAGCTACGTGTTCCATATGGTGTGGTGCAGGTGTTGATCTTATCCTCTTGATCTGCTAGTCCAGTCTTTGTTTGAGAGTGCATATGTCCACAATGGGTGATATATAGGTAAAACTCACAGGTCTGAGTGTTTGGAGTTTAGAGGGGAGGGTTGTCTGTGTACATGAGGCAGTTGCAACAGTGCCTCAGAATGCACAAGTGCACCAGGTTAATGGGTGAAAGCACAGATAACTGCCCTTCAAACATGCCAGGAGGGGTGGACATAACTAGTAGATTCTGGGGCTACAATCTGTGATGAATGAGTAATGCCAATGGCTCCCAGGTGTGCCACACTTCTTGATACAATAACCTGGTGAAGTGCCAAGCCATAATGCCAGTTGAAGTGCAAGACAGAAAGAACTAGCATAATGTACGGGTGGAACAGAAGGCAGACTGTCTGCCTCCTGTAATACTTTACCACAGCTGTGCAGTTATTAGCAGTTTTGGCCATGTGAAAGTTCAGTAAGCTCTGTAGTTGGTGCAGTAACTGCGTAATGCTGTATTAGACATACCTAAATAGGCAGGAGTTCTAATCCCAATACTGGCAAGTGTATGTGTGTGTGTGAATCATGTACTGTCTGGCTTATACCATCTTTGACCTGTGTACTACCGTTCACTCCAAGTTAGTAGTCCTGTTGGTGTCCTCCACCTTAGAAGTACCTTTGGAATAGGTGACAATGTATAAGCTCTGTGGTGTGTCTGATAACTGTGTAGCACTATAGTAGGAATACCTAGATAAGGAGGAGTTCTAATCCTAATGCTGGTAACTGTGTGTGTGTGTGTGTGTGTGTGTGTGTGTGTGTGTGTGTGTGTGTGTGTGTGTGTGTGTGTGTGTGTGTGTGTGTGTGTGTGTGTGTGTGTGTGTGTGGACCATATTATGTGTGTCTTATACCATTTTGATGTGTATACCATACACGGCTGTTGACCACCTCCAGCTGTCATTACTTTATACAGTGTGGTGACAGCATCTGCCTCACATGCAACAGGTTAAACCATTGTACAGTCCTCTGTACAGATGTGTCTGGAATATCCATATGTTTGCAATCTATATGTGATCAGAAGTGGTCTGTGTGCCTTAACTATGCCCATGTATGTGATATTATAGGCAAATAGGCCACAGTGAGTGTACTGACATATATGGCAGCATGAGGTATCATACCTGACTGAAACATCATGCTGATGTGATGTCTGCCACCCTCACAGGTGGCAAGCTTTGAAGGTGCAATACAAGAGTCCAGATGCTTGGTTTTACAAGTGACCTATTCCTGTTATGGGTCACATTAAAGTGTGGAAGAGATGTGGACTGTCATATTGTGGTCTTAATTAGTATGTAACAGGAACACTTTGCATCCTAAGAGGGGTGTGCACACAATTTATATCCACTGTATACCACTAATGTGTCATGCATGACCCTACCTTAGGCCGTTTGTCCAGCCCATTTTGCTGGCCTCTGTCCAGATGTCTTGGCACTGACAGGTTGTGAGGTATTCTACAGGAATGTTGACTTCACATCAGATAGGCCCCAATGGTGAGCACTGTGATGCAATAAAGTTAACCCCAGCACAAGTGCACATGCACAACAAGCGATATAGGTATTACATAAAGCAATATAGCTATTACTGATGGTTGTGTGCATGGTAAATTGCATGCACTTCACATGCCAGGTGTATTGCCAAGCAACAACAGAACAATGTCATACTCACCAACTTTAGACTGCTGCCCCATATGTAGACCAGAGGGTCCTAGGTAGTTGTGACAGGGAGTTATTGTCAGCAGACTCAAATGTGGCCTCGGTACAGGATGGATGCAGCATGTCTCCACATCTACAATACTAACCACAATAATACACAATGTCCTGTCCTCATCATAGATTTGCACCTCTGTGCATTAGAAAACCGCATCCACAACGGCAATTGGACCTGACACATGCATGTAGATACAATACATATACATGTATTTCTGATACATTAGTGTACTAATCTCCACTGGGCCCTTACCTGCACTCTCCTCGTCCAATGTGTGTGTGTGTGTGTGTGTGTGTGTGTGTGTGTGTGTGTGTGTGTGTGTGTGTGTGTGTGTGTGTGTGTGTGTGTGTGTGTGTGTGTGCAACCCACCTCCACAATGCTTCCCTCAGTACCATGGCTTGTGTATTCAGTGTGTGCCCCATGTTTGGTGAGAAGTTCCTCAGTGGATGTCAGTGGGGGCTGGATGGCTGGGCCCCCACCTGTGGTTAGCTGGTCCCTCACTACAGCAGTAACCCATTGACATGCATGGAGGATAAGGTTGGTGGCCCAATGCTGCACATGCTCATAAGTTCTGCTGTACAAGCTGGCATCATTTACCCTGTGGACCACACTGTTCCATAGGGTGGTCCTCTCCCACACATCTTCTGCTCTTCATCCAAATAAAAGGGCATAATGCCCAATCACACATTGGGTGATGATGTCATTTTCCCCAACAGAGAATGTTGGTAGGCAAGAACTCTGCATGTCACCTGGAAGACATAAACAGGAAAAAGGTCACAGGACCTCATACAGTTGTCAAAATGCACATCAACTGTGGATATTGCTTGCAAATAATCCACACTACACCATAACCCTCCAAGCTATCATGGCTATAGTAGTTTGCATTACATGCCTGTCCCTGAGCTATATTACTCCCCCCCAATGCTGGATACTTGATTGCATAATCCTCTATTCTCCATTCCTTTCTGTGTAGAGGTTTGACAGTGGGCATCTTCCATGTAGATGGTGTGTGGATGGTGGCAGGTCTATGTTTGACAGTGGTGTGTGATGGAGCTGTGAGCACATGCCTGAGTCCATGTAGGAGGCAGACAGTGATGTTATCATGCCCCATGGAGATATGCTGTTGTTGCCATCAGTAGGAAAAATGTACATGCTCACCATTGCTGAGGGGCAGAGTGTGGTTGATGTGCATATTCCCCTGTACAACGGAAGTGGACAGGGTGGTGATGTTCCCACCTAACCTGTGTGATGCAGGTTGCTTATATCCTCGGCATGTGTGCATGAGGTATTCTTTACCCCCAGCAGAGGGCGAATTGTGTTGTTTCCTCTGAGACTTACAACATATGTGGAGACACAGTTGCAATTGTCCTTGGTGGTGTGGACATGTTTGATTTATAGTCATAGTCAGCCTTACAGGAAGTCACTTGTGAACTTACATGCTTGCTCAGCTATAGGTGGACTAGCTTCCAAGTTGTTGCCTGCACCTATGTGTCCCTGTACAGCCAATGTAGCAACCTATTATGTGGTTTGTGTATTGCTGGTGTCCACCAAAGGGGATTACTCTACCTTGGTCGAGGCTGGATATACAGGTCAGGTACTGCTGTGTCGATATAGCTACAGTGAATATAAAGGCTACACACCCATGTTACACTGTCTGGTATTTTTGCAATTAGAACATGACACCACAATAACTCATTTCATAACAATTAAACCTGTAATGTGACCTATAGCCTGTACAATTCTATTAAAAACATAACAATCTGGTCTGTGAAAACATATGGAAATAATACTCAGTACAATAAGCCAGTTGAATGAGTGTGGACACCCTTAAACTGATATGTTGTGTATGCCCCTCTTGAGACGGTTACAGCATTCATCCGTCTTGGTCTGGACTCTAACATCATGGCACACCTTCACTTGGCAATAGCTGCTCACTTTCCTAGAAACACCTTTGATTGCATTTCAATGACATTGTACAGGTTAGGGGTCACATTCAAGATGAGAAACATGAAATAATCTTCTCTGGTCTGATTGTTATACAGCACTCATACCTGGCATTCCAGCAGGGGTGTGTACACTTGTGATATCTAGCCACTGTATATAGGTGTTGATATAGCTGGTAGTGGTAGGCATGGACAGAGGATCCTAACACAGCTGGACACTTCTCTGATTAATACCTGATAATCATGCCTACTCTAGTACTCATATCAGTGTCAGGGCAATGCAACAATTAGTAGGTGTACACATTTATGTCTGTTGTATGCACTGACACTGATATTACACACATGTGCAACATGCACAACCTATGTACCTGAATGCTTGAAACCCATGTGATTAGTTTTGTGCCTTCCAGCTGAACATATACATACATTTTATTTATTTATTTATTTTACATTTGTTAACTGGGTTAGTCTGGCTGAGCTTTTGGCTCATTTTCAACAGAGACCCAGGGAGAAAAGCTCCTCTGGAGTAGAAAATAATTTATTAAATGTTAGTAACATAGTAGTAACTATCAGCTATAGGATCTTAAAAGCAGAGACCTGAAGAGAAAAAAAGCTCCTCAGGCAATTCAATTATACAGAGTATTAACAATTGGCAGAAAAGTATGTGATTTGTTACAAACAAGGTTTTAAACAATTAGCAGAAGAAAATGTGACTAGTTACAATATTATTTAAGTTGCTTAGAGCAAAATTAGTTAATAGTTAGGGAGATGCTTATTTAAAGTGGGTAGGATCTAGCTGTATAGGAGTTTGGAAACAAGAAAGGAAAGTAGGAATGGCTAGTAGGAGATGTAGGGGTGGTAGCGTATAGGAGACAGACTAGACAGGTAGGTTGTTTTTAGACTGTAAAAATTAAGAGTAGTTGGAGACAGAGGAAGGGAAGAGGTAGAAGAGGCAGGGGAATAGTGTTAGAGATACATTAAGAGTGAGGTGGTGAAATAGGTGAAAGGATGGTGGTTTCAGGGTGGTTGGCTACAGTGGCAAGACCACTTTGTTTTTAGGTATTTCCTTGTGGCTAATTTTAAACTTTTGCTATGCTGGAGGGATTTTATTTCCAGTGGGAGTTGGTTCCAGGATATAGCTGAGTTATAGTTATAGAGAAGGCAGCCTGTTTTGGTTTTGGGTTTGTAGATGTCTAATAATTCTTAATTTGAACTGAGTAGCATCCTAGCAGGGGAATATTTGAATATGATAGTGGACAGGCTGGAGCAGAAGGAGGGTAGATAGAGAATAGTGTGGATGATTTGTAGTGGGTATAGTTGGAGCAGCTGAGGGAATTCTAACCAGTCTAGTTGCTCTAGTGCTAAGCAGTGGTGTGACTTGTTGGTTTGGTTAGCTGCAAGTCTGGCGATCTTATTAAAGGTAGTTTCAAGCTTGGAAATAAGTGTAGAATTTAGGTTTGTGAATACGTGGCAGCTGTACAGAAGTGTTGGGAGTAATAAAGCCCGGGAGAGAGTTATTCGAGCAGTGTTAATTAAGTATTTCTTGCTACGGAAAAGATGTCCAAGTTTCTGATGAGTTCTTTTTACAGAGTTAGTAATATGGAAATCAAACT
>NC_056745.1:106132220-106142220 GCF_019279795.1 Protopterus annectens | reverse complement strand
ATAGTATTTGAACAGGGAACATTAATTAGAATACATTTCATCATTTGTAGAACAGCAGGACACATGTCCCAACAGTAGGTTTGGTGGAAAACATACCCATTCATTTATGTGTTTAGATTACTGGTGAAGATAAGGTGGGTGAAAGAGAGAGATGTCAGTTAACAAATGTAGATTCTTGAAGTGGTTTCAACTTTAATGATGATTGCTCTACTCATTACTCTACAGGTATTGTTACAACAACTATGGCCTTGGGTTGGGCAGTGGTATGTTTGTACACATCATAATTACAGCCTTCTTATAGCTACTTTATACTTTCTCTTACCTAGAAGACCTGTGGAGGTAATGTTTGTTAATACTACATGACTGTTTCTACCCATATTCACATAGTCAGGGTTACATATGTGCACTCATACTGTGTGTGTGTGTGTGTGTGTGTGTGTGTGTGTGTGTGTGTGTGTGTGTGTGTGTGTGTGTGTGTGTGTGCGTGTGTGTGCGTGTGTGTGTGTGTGTGTGTATGTGTGTGTGAGTGCGTGTGTGTGTGTGTGTGTGTGTGTGTGTGTGTGTGTGTGTGTGTGTGTGTGTGTGTGTGTGTATGCTACTGACATACTCTGCCTTGATTTCTATTGGCCACCCTGGTTGCTGGTAGCAGGGACCAGTAGCTGTCACAGCATGACACTTTTGAACATTTCTTGGGGGGGGGCACATGGTGTATGTACATATCTTGCTGTCATTTGCAGCCTTGGGTTTGGACTGTGGGTGTTGAACACAGTATTACTACAGGCTTCTTATAGGGACTTTATACCTTCTTTCACCTGGAAAATATGTGGAGGGAATTTATGTTGACACTACCTGACTGTTTCTACACATATTCACAAATTCTACTTGAAATTATGCATACAGCTTACTACCACTCCAGGGATTCATACCGTGGCTCTTTCTGCTAAGAATACAAGTTTGTGTTTCATAAGAACGAGCTATTGAGAAACTGCTGTCACTTTCTTGAATGTTTTCTTTCTAATTCTCTCTTGGTTGTACAATCTGACCTTGTGATTACAACATTCTTTTTATGCATTCCTATACATACCTTTTGACATAGCACAGTGTGGAAAGCAGTGGTTAACACAGCATTACTATTTTGATATCAGATCTTGGTGCATGAAACATTTCAAGTCATACAATACCAGAGTAACACAACCAGTCTGAGGTTTTCACTTTTATTGACAAGTACTTACACTTTTATTGATATGTAACCAGTATGTCACTATTACTTTTCTACAGGCTTCTTCAGTCATTAAAAACCACACCCATTTTTAAATACTGCATGGTGACATTCTATTGCCTTTTATTTGTTTTTCCTACATAATACCAGCTAGAATGTTACTCACCAACCTAGCGACGCAGCCTTAACAGCCTGCTGGTGTGGGCTTCCAAGTTCACTGCCCTCTCATCTGCAGCTGTACAGGAGATAAGAAAAAACATTTATGCATAGCTATCCATCACCTACACAGGCTGGACTTTGGAGAACACTTATTTTAACTAATACTTACACATGGCTGGAGCATTCCCCGCCTGGGCATCTTAAACCCACTGGTCCAAAAGGTCCCTCTTCCTCATCTACAAGTCAGTAAAGTGGTGCCGGACCTGCTCACCAGTCTGAGGGATGCCAGTGGCAATGGTGAGATCTCAGGAAAGTTGGTCCCAGGTCTCTGCTTTGTATTGAGAGCCCTGGTACTGGTCCTGCAGCAGTCACTCTTCATGGTCTTTAATGAGGAGTCCAGCCATGACCCTGTACTCCTGAATGCCCCAGCTCTGCACCCAAAAGTGCTCACCTTCATCTACACTAGCCATAGTGCCTACAGTGGCGAGCTATATCTGGTTGTGACCTGTATTCCCACCTGTGTGGTTTAAATAGGGCTAATTTCCCACCCTTTATCGTGATTGGATAGTTTTGAAACTGCTGAGCTAAGCTAAGCTCTGGGCAAAGCTGCTTAGCTAAGATAACTATTGCTTAAAGGGGTAGATGCTTAGCCCTGCTTACCAGTGTGCAAATCTGCTTAGCTATGCTAAATCTTGCTTAAACTTTAAATTTCAATGACACCTCATGTTTGGGGCTGCTACACTACCCTGGTTAGCATATACACAATAACATTCACTACCTATTTATAAAAAATACATTTTAGTTGTGTTTCACATATGAAAATGTAGGGATTGCTGTGGGGTTTGAACTGTGACTGACTGCATACTAGGTAAATGCTCTAATCACTATGCTCATCCAGTTTCATTCTTAGTACTGTGTATGTTTCTATTTAGCTTCTTTTGATGTTTAAGCTCTGCTACGTATAGCTGTGCAACAGGCACACCCGCTGAGCTATGCTTAAACATTATTGCACACAGGGAAAAAAAAAATAAAGGAATGCATTTTAAATATTGCTATTAGACACTTAGAACATTGATATAATGGCAGACTTTTCATTAGCATGTATTTTGCAAGGGGTATGCAGTGTGTCACAGTGCTGTTTTAATGGATTGCACTCATTTTCTGGTGTATGGTGCACACATATATGGCAGAATGTGTACATTCTGCCATATATGTGTGTTTTTCTGAGATTGGCTGTCTGCATACTTCTCAACCTCTTAGAGCAAAATATCTGGACAAAGCCTAAAATGATGGGGACAAATAGGGACAGATTTTAAATATTGTTGTTACAAACTTAGAAATTTGATAGAATAATAAGTTTTGCATTAGCGTGTATTTTCTGAAGGATGTAGTCTTAAACTCAAATATTTGTCATTATTTAATGACTTCAGTTCTCAGCTATTTGCCAGATAGGTGCAGATTTTAGGAGGAACACACCACAAATATACAGCAAAAATCTGGACATTCCGCATAAATCTGTACATTTGAGAGTTATGGCTGTTAGTTATTTTCTCCACAGACACTAAAGTAATGCTATTTGCTGAGGACATATTACTAACATTATCTAATACAAAAGAGACATTAGAAGAATTAGATATATTAATTGACAAATTTCACATAACTTCAGAACTCCATTTCAATTACAAAATCAAAATTTGTATTTTTAAATAAAAAAAGAAGTGCAGACTAAGGGGGATCACATCATAGGGAAACAATAATCTACCTTAAAATATCTAGGAATTGAGTTATGCAAGGGTAATAATGAATTAGCCTCAGTAAACTACAATAATAGCATCAATACAATTAAAATCTCTGTGGAAAAATTGAACAAAATAATATTAACATTTGAAGATAGACTACAGTTAATAAAAATGGTTTTACTGTCCAAGAGCCTATATATAGCCTTGGCAATACAACTGTTACCAGAAAGGAATATACTTAAAGAAATAAATTCATGCCTAATAAAATTTTTATGGTTTCCCAAAAGAAACAGAATAGCTTTAATACATCATATCAGACCACGGAAAAAGGGAGGATTAAACTTTTTGGATATAAAAACATATATAAAAGCATCAATATCTAAAACAATCTCAGATTGGATAAGTCCAATTTACTCTGAAAATTGGAAAGAATTACTAACTTTAATATCAATAAATGAATTTGATTTACAAAAAAAATTTCAAATAACAGATAAAAACAATTTGCCATGGCACGTATGTATTAGTATGCAATATAACATAACTAAACACACTAAAACTCGTATGATTAATTATTAAATTGACTTATTTAGGAAAATGATTAATGCAAATATAGATGTAAAAATCTGGTTTGATCTTTTAACACAATTTATAGTCACAAAGAACTTTCCACATAAAATATATAGAGAAATTATTAATTCCTGGGAACAGAAAGGGTTTGTTTGTTGGCTCCAATGTATCAAAGAACTAAAAGGTTTAGATATTCAAGTAATAAAAACAGCATACAAAATTCCACAACAGGACTGGCTAACTTTACAGTGTATTCTGTCATATTTGCAAGATTTAAGTAGAATAATTAACAATTCTTCATTTAAAGGAATACCTACATTTACGAAATACATACACAAAATCATATATAATGACTTTGACATGGGAAACAGTATTTCAAAATTTTACAAAATATTGATAAACTATAAAACAACACCCAAAAACCTCATATTGGAAATATATAACAAAAGGACACTGAATACAGTTAACTGAAGATATTAAAACAAATATCTTATTATCGATAAAATATACACTCTTTAGACAATACTGGAAAGTTTTTGATCGAAAATGCTTGCATAGAACATTCTTAACCCCAGATAGAATCAGTAAAATTAGTTCTTCCATAAAAGGAATATGTTGGAGATGTGAGGAAGTACACAATGCAGATTGGAACCACATTTCCTTTGAGTGTGTTAAAATTAAGCCATTCTGAAATGGTATTAATAACTTTCTACAAACTTTATCTAATGAATACATTTATTTAACTTAAGCTTTTGTATTATTAAATGTGACTGAAGGTCCTCATTTGAATAGGTCAAACATGTATTTAGTATGGACTATACTTGCAATTTCAAGGAAGTGTATAACAAGAAGATGGAATACAAACACAATACCAACTTTGGAAGACTTCTACAGCCTACTGAAGACCACAGCATTATTGGAAATTAAAATTAAAGAACTAAGAATTTATCCAAAGCCATTTATCAACAACTCTTAGGGAAAAGTCTTATCATTGATTGACACTATACAATAATTAATCAGACACTCTGATAATGGATTGGACATACTTATAAAGTAACTGCATACATTACGATCTGTTATAGTGTCAGGCTAATGTAAATAGTGTGCATAGCTTTAAAGATGTTATGTATAAATACTATGGAATTCATTCAAATGTATTTGAAAAATAAAAAAAAACATTTCTGAGAAATGTTGCTGAATTTGCAGTCCTCACCATATCTGGTTATCAATAGACAATTTCCACTTTTATATCTAAGAAGAATATTCCAGAAAAGAAATGGCCACATTACAGAATACTATGTTTCACTCTTCGTTGGGGTAGATGCAACACCACCACCTTGATGAATTACTTAACTACTCTCTTACACACTGAACACATATGGATTAAAAATGAATGTTCTTAATTTGTCAATTATTCCCTTTTTACCTTCATGTTTATGCTGTAACTTATAAGGAAAATTTATTTAGTAAGGTTAAGTGCTAATGTTACCTTTTCAAACAATGCCGTGACATTCAAAAACAAGCTCTGTATTTAATAAATATTGAGTGTTTGTGAAACTAGGGTATTACTAAGGAGAAAGTTTGCATTTAGAATCTTATGATTCATGACAAAGCTGACTCATATATTTTGCAGGACACCAAGAATCAATACTTTATCTGATGTTCATATGATTTTCCAATACTCTCAGTGATGTGAGTCCAGTTACAATAACAGGGGTGCATCACTTCACAGAACAAGGGGTAACACCTTTGACAAATCTACTATGCACATATCCATGGATTTCTTCACTGTGCCTTTCAACAGAAATAATACAGCTGAGTGTATCCTAAGTACCCCTGTTTGCCATTCACATTTACAACATTGATAACATACATCATCAGGCTCTGGGCCACATTATAACACCTCCAGCATATGCAATGCAGAATAGAATGCCAAAGACTTAACATCACTCAGATGTACAGTAAAAGACAATAAAGAACAACAATGCATCTGTAGCCTGGCGGTGCTCACAGAACCTTTCATTGCTTTAAAGAATATTCTATTTGCCTTCAACTTGTAGCAATCAGCATATATTACCCCATTTAATGCAAAAATGCTGCCAGTGACTTACATGTAGAGAGATAATACTTTGAAGTACTTTAAGTTTGTTGCCACCTGCATTGCAAGTCATAATAATTCCTCTAAACAGTGATCACTAGCCAGGACAAAATTTACATGTGTTGCAACCTTCATGTTATTGTCTTCTCTGATGTTGTCTTCTGGAGATGATATAAGGCCCTGGACCAAGTTCTGATTTCTCCACCTTTGTGATCACACAACCAAGATTAAATGCATTAATGAGGGTTTTCCACAGTTGCATTTCAACATATATTAATTTGGATGAAAACTCTGTTCGCAAAAATGAATCTGGACTTGTTGCTTTATTTAAAAGTTGTGAGGTAAAACAGATGCCACTGCATACAAACTATGCTGTACTTTGAATGTGACAGCTTTCTGCTGTTCACTGTGACTTTCTAATGACCTGTGGCAAACTGTGATTCCAGACTGCAAATGCAGGTACAAACCCACATATGTCCAGTCTCAAATTTCTAAACCGTATCCTATCTCTTTAGATGACATTTGCCATATTTTGCAGATTCAAACCTGAACTTTCTTGACGTGCAAGCCAATAATTTTACATGCTTTTCAAGTACTTGTGTATGATGACGACTGTACACTTACTCAATTATCCTAGGAAGAGGAGATTAGGATCTGCTCCTCCCTCCACTAGAACTAATATTAAGTCCCATTTCTGACTAGTCCTTTGATAGGAGTCGATCACTAACTTCTGAATTTAACATCGATTCGCAATGTGATGTGCCAACAAGCTGATATAAGCTCATGTATGAATACTTATGTGTGTATAAGTGACTATACTTTCATTTCAGGATTTGCATAATTACAACCCTTGAACGAATAATCGATTAGAATATGATATTTTAGTAGGCTAATATCCATAGTATATTCATATGATATATGCAAAGAAAGAGTGACAGAAAAGTAGTGATGAGTATGCAGACAAGAGAACAGATTACTGAGGCAAGAGGTAACTATTTTACCATTCTAACAGGTCATTTAAAATCAAATAAAATAAATTAGGGCAACTGATTCCCACTAATGACTCAAGTAGTCAATTCACTGATGTAATAAATGCATGTATCTTAGCCACCTAGCCCTACTCAAAAATTATATTAATAGCCTGATTTATACTACATTTTATATAAGCTATACTTTTTTTTCTTTTTTTTTACGTCTTGGACAATATACGTGTTACACACACTTGACAGCAAATGCAAGCAAAGCCTTAAATAAAATAGTTTCTGTTGTTTTCATTGTAGTTCGCAAAGAACATACAGTGATCTAAAATTGAAAAAAGTAGGAGAAGCAATCAAAGGGAACTGTGGTGTCATTGTGCACAGCTGGAGTCCTAACAGTTTATTTCAGAACTGGATGTTGTTTTGCTTAAAAGGCTAGCCCAGTTCTGGGGGCTGCAAGAGTGACTCATATTTGAATGTTTTTCACATGACATACTTATTGACCCCAGCCATCTCTGACTCATTCAATTGCTTTTCAGTCATTTCTGATTCTGTCTCCTTTTATACGTCCTCTCCCCTGCATACCACCCACACAAGTCACTCATAAGGTTATTAAACTGACCAGATAACCCTATTACTGGGTATGAGAGAAACAGGCAACACCCAGAAGTAGGCTGTTATAAAGTAAGATACATATTTGAAGTGTTTTAACATTTAATTCAAATAATTGAAATAAATCTTAGTCATAAATAAATTCTGGGAATCCATCTTTTCCTTTTTTTAAGTGATTACAAAAAAAAAAAAAAAACAGAAAGAGTGCAAGATGTAAGAACACTACCTTCTACGACACAGCAAATAAAAGTAAAAATCTGAAATATGCTAATATAGTGGGTTGATGAAGTGAATTGTTAGCTGACTACATTGATGTTCTCTTTTCATTACTAAAAGTTTAATTTTGTATAGTAGGACCAATTAGGCTGCAGAATGGTATTCAGTTCAGAATGATGCCATATAACAAGATCAAAAAAGTACAATTAATATGAAACATTAAGTAGGAACATTGTACAGTATGATAAGGCTTTCTAGCTAGAAGAAAGGCATCAGGCATCCTATGATTTTTAGCCCTTTAGACTGTAGCATCAGTATTTAAACGTGGCTCCCTCTTCCTCTGACATTGACTAGCACTGATCAGTCAGGGCTAAAAGCCTCAAAACTAAATTTACTTAAACCGCCAATTTTTATTCTGTATTTTTCTGATGTACTGAAAATTGTCCTTATTATACAGTTTAACCACACACACACACACACACACACACACACACACACACACACACACACACACACACACGCACACACACGCACACACACACACACACACACACACACACACACACACACACACACACACACACACACACACACACGCACACACACGCACACACACGCACACACACACAGACACAGACACACACACACACACACACACACACACACACACACACACATACTGTATATGGTTGATTATCATCAGTAGACTGTTGCATGCTTTACTTACAAAATAGCATTTTTGTATGTTTTCAATTGCTGCATGAGTAAAGCGAAGATATTTTAAACACAACTGCAAACAACAGCAGCAATGAGCAAATATTATTTTCATGCTAAACGCTTGTTTGCCTTTATATATTACGGCATGCATCCATTCATAAATTTAGCGGCAGAGGTAACTGTCTAAAGTTCAAGGAACATGAAATGCAGTAGCTATAGACTGACATCTGCATGTATGTGCATGTTTGTGTGCACACCCATGCATATGCACATGTGTATCTGTGTGTGAATGTGTGTGCCCACTCATGCATGCATGTGTGCATCTGTGTGTGTGTGTCCACACCCACACATATGCACGTGTGTGTGTGTGTCCACACCCACACATATGCACGTGTGTGTGTGTGTGTGTGTGTGTGTGTGTGTGTGTGTGTGTGTGTGTGTGTGTGTGTTTGTGTCTGTGTGTGTGTGTGTGCAGCATGCATGCATCTGTATCATGCACACATTTCCATGCCTATCTTTGTCAACCTGTATGCAGTTCTTTGTTGCTGGTGATAATGCTTTGAAATCCGAGGTGTGTAAGTCTATTTTTTTATTTAGTTATTGAATCTCCATACAGATATTTATACTACAAATTCACTGTGGCTTTACATTCCTCAGTGTCAGCATATAAACATAATGCTTTCAAAATGTAGCTGGTACATGCAAATATTACCACACAGTTTAAAGTATTTTCTGCAAGTAAACAACCATAAAAAAGGAAAAATAAGAGTACACCTGCCTGGAGCAAGGTAAAGGACAGAGGAGGAAGAACCTAAACAATCATGTGTCCAGTCAGTGCGTATCCTGACTTATGCTTCCAATATCAGTGCCTTCATGTTCAATAATTAGCATGTGGGCTGCTAGCTACTATAAAACATCAACACACAGTGCAATTAGATATATTAAACTGGATGCATTCCTGCTCTTTCAAGGCCATCCAAAAGAGTGGAGTGTATGTCTGTTTACTTATATAGTTCCTTCATCAGTGGCCCCAAGATCTAACATCATTATAAGATTGTATCCAAATATTACCTCACTTTTACCTGTAGTCTGACAAAGAATATTAGTTGTCCTCTTAAGTCCTTTTGTGATATCATTATATGATAATAGTCCCCCAACTGTTCCTGCCACATTATTAAGTCTGGCAATTTTTCTACTTCATAGTCATGTACATTTTTTTCAGCAACAAAGCAAACTCCATGAGTACTGCCTGAGAGAGAAACAGAGAGAGAGAGGGAGTGAGAGATTTCTTTGTGACGTGGGACCCATAAAAGCTAGATAGATGTTCATCACAGAGAGGTCTGGGCCTCTGTTGAAAATGGGCTGTTGCAACCCAGCTGGACTTTCACAGTAAACAAATATCAATAAAATAAAAAAATAAAACTACTGTCCCATACCTGTCAATTGTCCATAATTTCAAAGAATGCCCAGATTTTTGCCTCATATTATTAGGTTGTTCCTAATAAAATTAGTGGTTTTCTGGCAAATCATTGAGGATTGAAGTCTCTAGATAATAGCAGGCATTTAAGTTTCAGACTTCTTTCCTTCATAAAAGGCATGATAATACAATCCATCCATCCATCCATCCACAACCCCTTTTCCCATTTTGTACATGGGGTTGGGTTGTCACTTAAATAGTGGCAATCATCTCGAGCCA
>NC_056745.1:106032220-106127220 GCF_019279795.1 Protopterus annectens | reverse complement strand
ATTTTTAAATCTATATTTGCATTAATAATTTTCCTAAATGAGTCAATGTAATAATTAATCATACGAGTTTAAGTGGGTTTAGTTATGTTATATTGCATACTAATCCATATGTGCCATGGCAAATTGTTTTTATCTGATATTTGAATTTTTTTTGTAAATCAAATTCATTTATTGATATTACAGTTAGTAATCCTTTCCAATTTGCAGAATAATTTGGACTTATCCAATCTGAGGTTGTTTTAGATATTGATGCTTCTATATATGTTTCTATATCAGGAAAGCTTAATCCTCCCTGTTTCCATGGTCTGATATGATGCATTAAAGCTATTCTGTTTCTTTTGGGAAACCATGAAAATGGTATTAGGCATGAGTTTATTTCTTTGAGTATATTCCTTTCTGGTAACAGTTGTATTGCCAAAGCTATATATAGAATCTTGGGTAGTAAAACCAGTTTTATTAATCGTAGTCTATCTTCAAATGTTAATATTATTTTGTTTTCTACTTCTCACAGAGATTTTAATTGTATTGATGCTATTATTGTAGTTTTTAGACTAATTCATTATTATCCTTGCCTAACTCAATTCCTAGATATTTTGAGGTAGATTCTTGTTTCCCTACAATTTGATTCCCCTTCATCTGGAATTCTTCTTTTTTTTTTATTTAAAAATAAAAAAATGTGATTTTAATTTATTGAAATGGAGTCCTGAAGTTCTGTAAAATGTGTCAATTAAAATATCTAATTCTTCTAATGTCTCTTTTGTAATGGATAATGTTAATAATATGTCATCAGCATATAGCATTACTTTAGAATTATATTGTTCATAAACATCTACTCCTTTGATTTTTGTATTATTACATATTAAATCTGCCAATATTTCAATAGCCAAAGCAAATAGAACTGGTGACATGGGACATCCTTGTTTAGTACCCTTTGTTAAATGTATAGATTCAGAGGAGAAAGGACCTAGCTTAACATACGGTAAATTATTTGTATATATATATATTCTTTAGTAGATGAACAAAGAAGGAAGACATTCAAATAACACCAGAATTTTGAATAAATAGTCCCAATTTAGTGAATCAAAGGTTTTCTCTATATCTAAGTCAATTATGAGTGTTTCTTTATTAATATAATCTAATAAGAGAAATTATCCTTTTAATATTGTCGTGTGTGTGTCTATGATATATAAATCCAGTTTGATCATTATTTATTGTTTTGGATAGTGGTCTTTTCATTATGTTAGTTAATATTGTCATAAATATCTTATAGTCATTATTTAATAATGATATATATCTATATGAGATACAGAGGTTTGGGATTTGTTTTCCTTTAAGATTGGTGTGATTAAGGAATATCTCCAAGAGGGTGGTATTAAGGCTTGTGACTTAATTTCTAATAGAGTTTTATGGAAGACGGATAGTATCTTTGAAGGAAAAAGTTTATATATTTCCATAATGATGTCATCTATACCTGGAGCTTTATTATTTTTTACCCTCTTTTACTGTATCTGTAATTTCTTTGTAGTATACGGGTGGTTGCAGATCTAGTTTTAATTTTTCTGGTATATTTTTTACATTAGAACATTTTTCATCTGGATTTAATTGATCAATATGTATATTTTCTTTTTGGAAATTTTCCATATAGTGATTTCTATAGACATCAATAATGACACCTATATCTGAGAAAATGTCCCCTTTCTTTTCATGGAAGATACTTTTAATTTTATTAGCTTTTGATTGTATTTTAATTCTTGTGGATAAATTATGTAGATATTTGGGAGAAGTGGCCAATGTATTCATTTTTAGTTTTTCTAAAGCTAAACTAGTTTTTTGTGTTAGAATTTAGTTCGATTTATTGTTTAATACTTCTACTTTCTTTTTCATTTCCAAATGATTTAGATTTTTTATAGCTTTTACTGACAAAAGTTTGGATTGTAGATCTAATAATTCATAATCCCATTCTCTGATTTTTTTATACCAAGTTAGGGTTTTACCATATATGTAAGCTTTTAATGAGTCCTATATCATTATTTTATTTATATCTGTGGAGTAAATAATATCTAATAATAACAGTAATTCACATAATAACCACAGTTTGAACTCTTTAATTTTAGTTGTATATGCTGGAATTCTGGAGTTAAAGATTAATGGTTTGCACCCATTTTTAAGTTTTAGTAACTATGAATTGAGGTCTGAAAAGGGGCAGGGAGTGATTGAAAAATTGATGATTTTAGAGTGTAAGTCATGGGCAGCAAATATTTTATCTATTCTAGTTTGCGTACCAAATCTGTGATCTTGATGGGAAAACAACAAAGATTTATCTTCTTTAAATGTGAAAGTATCTATAAGATGAAATGATTCTACCCACTTGTTTAAAGCTTGTGATACAGCAGATGTACACAGAGGTCTTCTATTTGTAGTTTCAGAAATATCAACTATACAATTAAAATCTCCTCCTAATATTAAGTTGCCTTTATAATTATTGGAAATGAAATCCAAGTTTTTTTTAGCATTTCCTGATCCAATGCATGGGAACCAGTATACATTGGCTAGGGTCCATATTCTGTTATATTTAACTATTAGTAATGTCATAAGGTCTTCTTTATCTTCATACTTATAAATGATTTCTTGGTTAATCACATTTGTTTTCCATAAAATTGTTATTCCTTTTGTATTTGTCTTATAAGTGGATTGTGCCAATATCATATATTCCTTAGGATTCCATTTGTAATTATCATTTCCTTTGAAATGAGTTTCTTGAAAGAAGACAATTTGTGCTTTGTTCAGTTTTAAATATTTCAGTAGATTTGATCTCTTGCTAGGATTGTTTAGACCATTGGTATTTAAAGATAATAAAGTTAAATCCATCTTAGGTTATTTAGACTATGTATTTTTTGTTTTATTGTGACTGTTAAACATTTTCCTCTGATAACTATAAAGCATATGTTTCAGCTTTCAAAGGAAATTATCAGTTTTATACTTTGAGTGTTTACCAAAAAAGTAATGTTTTAATCAGGCATACTAAAAATGTTTTTGTGAAATAACAAATTTAAATTAATTAATATTAACAAAACTAACATTCACACTAACTATGGAATGAAAATCATTCCAAATCTGATGGATAACCTAAGTCCATCAGATTATCACTCATACTTTGACAATCCAGAACATCTGAGCTCCATAAATTGAATTGTCATATAGGGAATATTTGTAATAGCAAAAAGCAATATTTATATTATTTTGAACAGATATAGTACTATTGTAGATTAGACAGAATTCAAATACAATATAAATGTCTACTTATCATATAAGCAATTAATATTCACATGAAAGATAGATGACAAGCAATTCAATCATAGTAAAGTAGGATGTATCATATATAAAACCTCAGTAAAGGATTATATCACACAGTTATTTAACATATTCGTCCTTATTGATGCAGTCTTTCAAAACGTATTACTTAATATAAATAGATGGCAATAATATTCCCCCGGATTTACTATTCCTCCTTGCAGGACTAGCTAGTCCTGCATGGAAACGGCCATTTAGGAGCAGGACAGTTGCCCACCATGCATAATAATGAGGTGTGCTGCCTTGAGCTCCTAGGCTTACACAGAGCATGTAAGAGTGCAGGGGGGCATACATGCCCCCGCAATGAAGAACAGCAGAAAGGGGTCAGAAATGAGTGAGACCACTCACAGGTGTCCGCATATCCCCACCAACAGTCCCCATGTCTACAACATCAACAAAAGCACACATAAATAAAATGAACAAACCATTTTTTTTTTACAAATCCCATTAAAGCTAACTGTAGGTGCACTGGTGTGCCCACCATTTAGCTACGGTTAATGCAGCTTAAATGGCTGAAGAGGATAACAAGGAAAATATATGCAAATAAAGCAGCACAGCAATAGTGTAGTGGGCAGAGCATTTGCCTTACGACCAGGCATTCGCGGTTCAAGTCCCCCTGCAGCAGAATCCATTTTCCATGGCAAAACATATTATGAGTAATATTTATGTTGCATAATCCCTTATATAACATATTTTTATGAACAGGAGTGCTGCAGTAAATGTACAGGTGAGGTGTCAGTGTCATAATGAATAAGGTACTAGTAAGCAGGTTTAAGCACCAATAAGCAGTAGTAAGCATATTTAAGCACTAGTAAGCAAGTGTAACCCCTTTTGTGTGGTGGTAAGCAATGCCTACACTGGTTAAGCAATTCTAAAACTAACTCTCTGTAAGCAGATGTAATGGCAGGTTAACAGTGCTTACCGTCAGCAAACCCACATACACCTGCTTACAAATGCTCAAAAGTGCCTTAATCACTCTGTATCCAATGGCTCTTGTTCTGCCCATCAACAAAATAAACAGCCATGCAGGTCTTGAACCCAGGACCATATACACTATAGTCACAGTAGTTAGCCACCAAGCCATTATAGAAGTAACAAAGAATGAGGTATCAGCAAACAATTCCTCACCATAGTAAAATCAAACTGAACCTGTTAAAGGAATCAGTATACAGTCATATGTTCCATACATAACATAACATAAATATGTGAACTGGAGTACAGCAGTAAGCATACATAACATAACATAATATAACATAAATATGTGAACTGGAGTACATCAGTAAGCCCAGAAGTGAGGTGTAATTGTAATAGAGTGTTAAAATCCCCAATAAAACACAAGGACGCCATAGAGTGTACACACACATTAATCATGGATACCAGGCAGATATATAAGATGCAATGAATAAGAAATCAATGCCAAAAAGTAAATATAATGCAAAGTCTAATGTAAGCAACACTAAGCATTGCACAGGCCAGCTTAGGAGGTGTAAGCAATGTGTAGACCTGCTAACTCATTGTGCCCAGTGGTATACACCTTTAAACAATACCAACCTTAGGCAAGCAGGTTTGCCCATAGCTTAGCCTTTTCAAAACTGGCCAATCATGGAAAAGTGTGGGAAATCATCCCTACTTAAACCCAAGTAACATTCACACTAACTATGGAATGAAAATCATTCCAAATCTGATGGATAACCTAAGTCCATCAGATTATCACTCATACTTTGACAATCCAGAACATCTGAGCTCCATAAATTGAATTGTCATATAGGGAATATTTGTAATAGCAAAAAGCAATATTTATATTATTTTGAACAGATATAGTACTATTGTAGATTAGACAGAATTCAAATACAATATAAATGTCTACTTATCATATAAGCAATTAATATTCACATGAAAGATAGATGACAAGCAATTCAATCATAGTAAAGTAGGATGTATCATATATAAAACCTCAGTAAAGGATTATATCACACAGTTATTTAACATATTCGTCCTTATTGATGCAGTCTTTCAAAACGTATTACTTAATATAAATAGATGGCAATAATATTCCCCCGGATTTACTATTCCTCCTTGCAGGACTAGCTAGTCCTGCATGGAAACGGCCATTTAGGAGCAGGACAGTTGCCCACCATGCATAATAATGAGGTGTGCTGCCTTGAGCTCCTAGGCTTACACAGAGCATGTAAGAGTGCAGGGGGGCATACATGCCCCCGCAATGAAGAACAGCAGAAAGGGGTCAGAAATGAGTGAGACCACTCACAGGTGTCCGCATATCCCCACCAACAGTCCCCATGTCTACAACATCAACAAAAGCACACATAAATAAAATGAACAAACCATTTTTTTTTTACAAATCCCATTAAAGCTAACTGTAGGTGCACTGGTGTGCCCACCATTTAGCTACGGTTAATGCAGCTTAAATGGCTGAAGAGGATAACAAGGAAAATATATGCAAATAAAGCAGCACAGCAATAGTGTAGTGGGCAGAGCATTTGCCTTACGACCAGGCATTCGCGGTTCAAGTCCCCCTGCAGCAGAATCCATTTTCCATGGCAAAACATATTATGAGTAATATTTATGTTGCATAATCCCTTATATAACATATTTTTATGAACAGGAGTGCTGCAGTAAATGTACAGGTGAGGTGTCAGTGTCATAATGAATAAGGTACTAGTAAGCAGGTTTAAGCACCAATAAGCAGTAGTAAGCATATTTAAGCACTAGTAAGCAAGTGTAACCCCTTTTGTGTGGTGGTAAGCAATGCCTACACTGGTTAAGCAATTCTAAAACTAACTCTCTGTAAGCAGATGTAATGGCAGGTTAACAGTGCTTACCGTCGCGCAAACCCACATACACCTGCTTACAAATGCTCAAAAGTGCCTTAATCACTCTGTATCCAATGGCTCTTGTTCTGCCCATCAACAAAATAAACAGCCATGCAGGTCTTGAACCCAGGACCATATACACTATAGTCACAGTAGTTAGCCACCAAGCCATTATAGAAGTAACAAAGAATGAGGTATCAGCAAACAATTCCTCACCATAGTAAAATCAAACTGAACCTGTTAAAGGAATCAGTATACAGTCATATGTTCCATACATAACATAACATAAATATGTGAACTGGAGTACAGCAGTAAGCATACATAACATAACATAATATAACATAAATATGTGAACTGGAGTACAGCAGTAAGCCCAGAAGTGAGGTGTAATTGTAATAGAGTGTTAAAATCCCCAATAAAACACAAGGACGCCATAGAGTGTACACACACATTAATCATGGATACCAGGCAGATATATAAGATGCAATGAATAAGAAATCAATGCCAAAAAGTAAATATAATGCAAAGTCTAATGTAAGCAACACTAAGCATTGCACAGGCCAGCTTAGGAGGTGTAAGCAATGTGTAGACCTGCTAACTCATTGTGCCCAGTGGTATACACCTTTAAACAATACCAACCTTAGGCAAGCAGGTTTGCCCATAGCTTAGCCTTTTCAAAACTGGCCAATCATGGAAAAGTGTGGGAAATCATCCCTACTTAAACCCAAGAGGTGGGAATACTTCTCATAACTGGTTGCAGCTTCCCTTTGCAGGCACTTTGACAGTAAGGGGAGAAGTTGTGGACTTTCTAATGCAGCACTGGTGCATCCACGAGTGCAAGGTCATGGCAGGACTCCTAGTGAAAGACCATGATCAGACACTGCAGTAGGGCCAGTACCAGGGCTCCCAATATAAGGCAGAGGCCTGGGACCATCTCACCCGTGACCTCACCAGTGCCACTGGCATACCCCAAACTGGTGAGCAGGTCAGGCACCACTATGCTGACTTGAAGCCGCATAAGGGGAACCTCTTGGAAGAATGGCTCCAAGAGGCTAGAGCGGCAGGGGATGTTCCAGTCATGTGTAAGTATCACCCCAGTATGTGTGTAATAATTGCCAGCTCAGGTATATCATAGATAGATATGGCTAAATATTCTTCTTATGTCCCCCACAGCTGCAACGGAGTGGGCCACGAACCAGGAGGCCCACATCAGTCACCTGGCAAGGTTGCAATGCGAAGCAGGTCAGTAATACTCATGCATTTACTGTCATAGGAAATAAAAATTATAGTAGTAGTAAATTAATTGCTTATATAAAACCTGTATTATTCAAGGCAAGTACTGCATACAATAGAGACTACTGAGGGCCACTACAAAGTACAACACCACAAGGGGCGAGTGGGAGGCTTTAAATTTGTTGAGAGGCACCTCAGTTCGTGTGATGCAGCCGGATAAGGGGGGGGGGGTTGGTGGTGATGGAGGTAGCAGATTGCAATAAGAGAATGGAGACCATTTTGTCCTCGGAATCTTATGTAGCTATATCTTTGAGTGAATTAAATGGGCATTTGGTAAGGATCCATATGTATTTCGAAGACATGTTCATGAATGGGACCATAGATAAGAGCATTTATAATTATATAGCAATGTCAGCTCCTAGGATAACTGTGGTATTTGGTAACCCCAAGATTCACAAGAATGTTTATCATCCTCCAATGAGACAACTGGTGAGTGCAAAAGGGAGTATTACGTATGCAGCAGCTAAAGTGGTGGATACCATATTAAAAAAATACGTAAAACTTGAACAACATATTTCTAAGGATTCATGGTCGTTCTTGACAAGGGTAAATGCTTTAACTCTCAAACCAGAAGATGTTTTTCTTACTATAGATGTGGTCGATTTGTATTCCTCAATACCCCAGGACATAGCAGTAGAATGGGTAGAGGATAGGTTATTAGCAAGAGGTGCCCCCAGGGATGAGATATTGATGGTGAGAGAACTTTTGGATATAATTCTCTCTTGTAACTTTGTGACTTTTAACCAGAAATACTATCATCAGATAAAAGGTGTCCCAATGGGGTCACCATGTGGGGGGAGTATAGCTAATTTAGTTTTAGCATCATGGGAAAGCAATTTTGTGTTCAAACATCCATTTATATCAGAGAAGGTACATCTGTATACGAGGTTTTTGGATGATATTTTCATCATTATGGAAGGAAATAGAGAGGCAGCTGAGGGCTTGGTCAACGATTTCAATATTTCAACTGAATTTTTGAGATTCACTTGGGACTACCAGAAAGAGAGGGTCACTTATTTGGATGTTGATTTAATTAAATCATCTGAAAATGGACATTTGTTGGCCAAGATTTATCGTAAACCTGCGTGGTCTAATAGTTACCTACAATTTGAGAGTAACCATCCTTACCACCAAAAACGTGCTATCGTGAAAGGACAATTGGTCCGGGCGGCTAGGATGGTAACTGTGTTTGCTGATTTTTTGCTGGAAATGGATGAAATTTATGAATTGTTTTCCAATAGAGGCTACCCGACCCCCATGTTAGTAGAGTTAATGACGGAGGTAAAACACAAGAGAAGATCTGGGTTTTATCAACCCCTATTGGGGTCGCACCCTGGGGGATCAAATGCACTAAATGAGTCAGCTAACAATTGTCGGTCTGTTAATCATTCCATGAGGTTTGTAATGACCTACAGTATGGATGCTCTGAGTAGTAGCACTTTCATCAAAAGGTTTTGGGCTGTCGCCACTAGTGAGTTTGAAGGGTTACAACAGTTGGGACAGCAGGTAAAATTTACCTACAGAAAGGGACCTGACTTAAAAAATATCCTAGAAAGCCAATCAGGAGTAACCAACATAAGAGCTGGAATGTTTACATGTAATTTTTGTAGACATTGTAGATTTGTCAAAACAGGGCTTCATTTTCATATACGAAACAGTACTTATTCAGTAAAAGGAAGGTACAATTGTAGAAGTTCTCATGTTATATACGTAGCAGCATGCACTTCCTGTTCGAATTTCTATGTGGGAAAAACGGACAGGAAATTATGTCAACGCATGTATGAACATTCTTATGCTATTAAGAAGAACAAGGAAGAGAATGCCCTGGCAAAACATATTCAGGAGTTCCCTGAGCATGGGTTTAATTTTATGGCAATCGACCATATAAACCCCAAATATGGGAGGGGGATGGATTCGTTTTTTGTTGGAAAGGAAGGAACTATTATGGCAGCTAAGGCTAAGAGCATTTGCCTCCCCAGGCCTTAATGGCATGCTGTCTATAGCATGTATTTTAAAGCTGAAGAGCCTGGAGAGGTAGTTCCTTTGGCTGCCTGAGTTTCACTTTTTAGTTGCAAGTGCCTTGTTTGCAAGCTCTAGTATTTTTGTAATTTTATATAATTTTATATAGTTTTTTGTAATTATTGCACCATTATATAATTTTTTGGTGAAAGTATTTTTTGTCTAAAATATTGACTCTTTCTGAGTTGCAAGTGTATTGCAAGTGATTTCCGAATTTTTACATGAATTCTTATATGTTTTTTAATATATAAATGTATTTTATTGTATTTCATTTTGCGTTTTAACTTTGATCAATTGGATGGTAAAAATATCATCTTTATTTCATAGTGGCAACAAATATCAAGTAGAAAAAATTACATGATTTTTTAGAGATGCTGTATCACCTTAAACGGTGGAATAAAGGAAGTGATGTCATGGATGAAAGGGATTTTAAAGTCAATGTTACCACTTTGAATTTTTGTTGTTACATGTTAACTATTTCTGAGGAAGTTGGTCTTGGGACTGACGAAAAGCTATATTTTGAAGGCTTAAATAAACTGGTGCATGTTTTAAAGAGATTTTTCATCGGATTTTTTATCGGAATTTGATCATTATTGGATTATCTGGTTGGTAGTTTTGCTGCATTAGTTTTGGATTTCTGTGGATTCCATCTGGCGGTTTTCAGGCTGTTTGGTCCTTGTGTGGTTCAGGAGTTTGTTTTGTTCCTTTCAATTTCTACAATAGAGACTATGGCAGGAGGAGTCTCATATTGTTTGTAAGTCAATAAAAGAGTAATAGCGTGACAAAACAGGTCTAACTGCTGGACTGCATGTGTATATCCTGGTATCATATGGTAATGTAGATATGCAATCATGTAATAGCACTATAGTATTAAGCACTCTTACCCACATCATGCACCATAAACTGAATGTGTAAGAATGCCTGTATATAACAGGTGTAATCTCCAGAAGACATTAGTATAACTGAGAGACACATAGACAGTAAACAGAGAAAATGCAGACAACGCAAACAGAATAGCACATGCAACTGAGATATGAACTGTTGTTTTTTTAGGACACACAGCCACGGTTTGAATCCTGTCAGTGGTAGTAGTCTGCATACAGAATCATACCCCACAACTGTACATATATGTCCAGAATGTTTATTAAAGTGGCCCATGTCTGTTGCCTATCAAACTTTCCCCTGGGAAATCAGTGGGATGATCCCAGATGTATAGGCAGCAAACAGGAAATATAACTGATTGGCACACAGCTATGAGAACAAAGCTGGCACACTAGCAACTCCCCAATACCTTATGTGACTAAGACGCCATGTATGTCCCATTTACACCCCAACTTGTAAAGCTGTGTTCAGAGTGTGTACAGTAACAGAGAGAGATGTATGTGCATAATCGTAATGTGGAATCTGGTACTGTGTGTGGGAACATTCAGGTAGTACTACTAAACAATCCTCCCACAGGTCTGTCAGATACCAGCACTGTTCCCAGAAATACAAGAATGATATGCAGTTGTTCTGAATAATGAGGTATTACACATCACTGTCGCCCACACTGTCTTACAACATATAACTGTCTAGGAAATGTGTATATGAGTGTTGTAATACAAGGTCAGAATGCTAAAGCACAGAGGATTAATAAGACAGAAAGCAGACAGGGGATGTACAGCAATATCTATATAGCAGACACAACTGTGATGGACAGTGTTTAAGTTGTAGCAGACACAGCCATGGTCTGAATTCTGGGAGTGGTATTAGACTGCATACAGATTTATACCCCACAACTGTACAGATGAGGCCAGAATGTCCAGTATATATGCTCATATCTGCTGCCTGTCCCCCTGTCCCCCTGGTAAGTCTGTGGGATGATCCCAGATGTTTAGCAAGCAAACAGGAAATACAAGTGATTGTCAAACATCATGAGAATACACCTGTCACTGTAGCAACCTCCAAAACTGTTAGGAGAGTAATATGTCAGGTATGTCCTATCTACACTCCCATGTTGTCAAGCTGTGACCAGAGTGTGTACAGTAACAGAGTGAGATGTATGTGCATAATACTGATGTGTAATCCAGAATTTTGGGTGGTAACAGCCAGGTAGTGCTAACAAACATTGCTCCCACAGGTACGTTGGATATGAACACTGTGCTGAGAAATATAGACCATTATAACCTGTACTGGTACTGTTCACTCTGGTATTGTAGGGAATTGTGAGTATTGCAGTTTCTCTGAATAATAAAGTATCATTGATCACTGTCACCCACACTGTGCTACATAATATAACTGTGTAGGAAAGCATGTATATGTGTGTGTGTCAGGTCACTAAAGGTAGAAGAGGGCAATATTCTAGATATGTCCCGGCACACCAGCATGTGGTCAACACATGGCCAGAGTCTGTGCAGAAAGAGTTGGATAGCTATGTGTGAAACAGCAACCTGGAATCTGGGATTATGTGTAGAAACAGTTAGTTAGTGTTAACAAACATTCCCTCCACAGGTATACCAGGTAAGAGGTGTATACTCCAGGTAAAACCAGTTCATGTGCAACAATGATGACAGCCATATCACTGTCCAAACAAAGGCTATAGGGTAGTGTAGTAAGACTTGTAAGGTACCAATAACAGCACTGAATAGGAAAGTAATATGGACTACAGGAATATACCAGTTGTTAATTGACATCTTCCCCCCAACCATATCTCCAACAATAATCAACATACCCACCCCAACTGGTATGTAATGACTCTGATAATGTCCAATTGTTTGATAAATATATTAATGGTTCCCATGCATGTGCTATATTGAATTATCCCAACAATGGTGGCATGGTGCCATCAACGTACCTGCATGCTGTTGTTATTACCACTGTGGTCCCATACTTGCATGTGTTCTGTTTGCTATGCAACTGTTCAGTATCTGGTTTCTGGGTTAATGGGAATATCTATGCATGCTGTTATATCTAACCGTGGAATATGTTGACTATTACTAACTCATATATGATGATAACATCTGAACACTATAGCATGCTTGGGAAGGCTGGTGCCAGTGAACCCCCCTGTCCCACCTCAGCTGGCCTTGGCACCAGGCAACAGCATGTCTGGGGCTCAACCCTAGACCTTCCTGTCTTTTGGTCCTGCACCACCTTTGGGTGGAACCACCTCAGGGGATGGGGCTTGCCCCCCCCCCTGGGAGTGGGTGCAGACAGGCACCTGTCACCCATCACCAGGTCAGGCTGTGGTGGGTAGACAGATCAACCATCAGGTTGATGATCTTCTATGCGAGCTTGAGGGCCGTGTGTTGCAATTAGAGAGTCAGCCTGGCTCTGAAACTCAGCCCCCAGCACAGCCACCTTCAGGGCTGCGAAGGTGCAGTGATGACTGCCCATGGGTGGGGACCTCAGTCCCACTGTTACCACTAGGGGGTTCATGGGCTTCCGATATCCCAACACCCCTCCCCATCAAGGTGTTTACCCCCACATGTTTCATATACTGCCTCTGTATGCATCTTGTTCATCTTGTCTATTAACCTACCCAACCTACCTCTCCAAATATACCTACTACCCCCTCCCCAACATCCCACTATCACCTGAAAAAAAGGGGCAATCTGTTCCCACAAAAAAAATCTTGCCCCATACATAGGTGTCCATTTTGCACATGTGTCCACTGGACACATGTAATCCGATTTAATTGGCATCGCAACTTATTATTGTTATCCTCACCCATCTCCCATGGGTTTGAGTGTCCAAATCTACCTCCGAATTCAGTGTATATGCACAGCTGTTGCTATAGAAGAAATGGGCAGCTATGGACCTTCCCTGCACCCTTCCTGCACATCCCTGGCTATTTTCACTACTGACTTTTCGTCTTTGTGTCCCTTTTTTCACCACTTTCCTATCAACCCCTTTTTCTTTTCTTTTATAGAAATAAGCATGGGCGTAAGCGGGAGTAAGCACTTTCAAGCAGCAGTAAGCGGGTTTAAGCCTGTTTGCATGGTGGTAAGCAATGCCTACACAGGTTAAGCAATACAAAAACTAACAGACTATAAGAAACTGTAACCTGAATTTAGCAGTGCTTACCGCCGCGCAAACCCGTGCAAACCCGCTTACAACTGCTTTAAAGTGTCTTAATCACTCTGTATCCAATGGCCCATGTTCTGTCCAGCAACTAAATAAACAGCCTCTGCAAGACTTGTACCCAAGACCCTGTACACCATAGACAAAGTGATTTACCACTAAACCACGCCAGCTATACATAACTTTAATATTTTCAAAAACATATCATCCAGCCCAGTCATTAAACAGCACAGAGAATGTATTCCAACATTTAGATGTATGTGTGCTTGTGTGCAAATATATTAATATCTAAACAGATACAACATATGTATATATATATATATATATATATATATATATATATATATATATATATGACCATATATACATGCAAATGCCTACATCAACAATATATATGTCTACACCTATATGTCTACATATACACAGCAAGTTACATATTTGTAAGCAGATATATATCTATGTAGGTATATACGGATATAATTATATATATGTAAGCAGATATATGTATCTATATAGGTATATATATGGGTGTACATCTGTTGATAACAATGGGAGATTAACTAAAACATATATGTCCACATGCACCGTTAATGGGGTTGAGAGGCCCCAAACAATATGCGTCTTGTACGAATAAGTATACCCCCCACAGCCAAACATGCCCACCCTGCAGTACACTATTAAGTGTTGCAGATCTCATAACCACGACCTGACACAGCATGCATACAAGATGTTAACAGTACTACATCCCATCTGTATGATGTCAGGCTGGTATTGGTAACATATCATCCAGTAAAGTCTAGCTAGCATAGGAAATGTAAAATGTGGAAGCTATCAACATCCCCAGGATACATATGCACAGACACATATATGCAGATACACATACGCATATATATATATATATATATATATATATATATATATATATATATATATATAGATATATATATATATATATATATATACATATATATATATATATATATATACATGTGACTACACATACATATCTGCAACAGGGATATGGTAGCTATATGGTAGGTGTAGTACACGTGCCTCTCCATATGAACAGGTGCCAGCATCAACATAGCCACATTCTCACAGGGACGCACACACATTAACACACTTGGCAGGGCCAGGAATACAATTCATTACTAGTGAGTTTGCCACAACACAGTACTGTGCAGGTATCACATGCATTGCAGGGGTCATACGGAGGTTATATGGGCAAAGGGGATGGGGAGGTGTCTGACATCAGACAGCATGTGTCTGTATGCCAATGGGGGTTGTAGTGAGTGTGAATGTGATCATATGCATCATATAACACACACACAGACACACACACACACACACACACACACACACACACACACACACACACACACACACACATGGTGCCAGTACTGACATGCATGGCTGCACTGATTCATGGGTGTGTAGTGGTCAACTGTGCCAGATGGCTATACATGGCTAGGTGATGTATATATCTTGGCATCAGGCCACCTGACAATGGTCTGCATTGTAGCTCAGGGGTGTAGTTTCAGGATTTGCCCACACAGGTGGGTATTGTATTCACCATCCAGTCACCTGGGTGATTATTGCATGTGGCCAATGCTGTGCATTGCTTGCCATGTATGTGTTCCTTAGTGACATGGACTGTTTCTGTGATATGCACACCTCCCACATGCATGTACAGTGACATGTGGAACTGTACCTGGGGTGTCTGGCCCATGTTGTTTACACAGATTATCATCAGATGTGCCAGTCCTGGCCTCATGTGGCGGGAACTGGCAATGTACAACAGGTTTACCCTGCACCTACATTGATAGCATGCTGTCGACATTCCCTGGTGCCAGTGACATCTGTCCATAGAGGGCATGTTTTCAGGCATGATATGTCCTTTGTGGGTCACATTTGATAGTACCACAGGTGTTGCAGGTGTCCAGTGGGAAACATGGGGTAGGTGCACTGTCTGTATGTACACACCTATGGGACAGATAGGGTGCTATGCCTTCTGTAGCCCACTGCATTTACTCCATAGTTGCTATCGGTGGGCAATATGTAGTGTACTACCAACATAGTGGCTGTTGCCTAGGCAAGTGTGTGTGTGTGTGTGTGTGTGTGTGTGTGTGTGTGTGTGTGTGTGTGTGTGTGTGTGTGTGTGTGTATATGAGACATGGGTTGAGAGTGTTCTCTGGGTAATACTAGGGTTGCTAACTTTGTTTACCTGGCCTTGATGTCACATGTATGGGTATGGATTTGCACCCCAGCCTCTCGGCTATTTCACATCTGTTATCCCTGTATGGTGGACATTGTGATATATACTAGGACCACCATATAAAAAGTTTGCAAAATCTGCTCCACATTGGGCTCAGATGTTACACACTCACATCCACGCAGGATACAAGTTACAAATGCTGACACACACACACACACACACACACACACACACACACACACACACACATACACACTCACACACACACACACACACACACACACACACACACACACACACACACACACACACACACACACACACACACCATGTCTGGTATTAGAACTCCTATCTAACTAGTTTATTACACTACAACACTATGCAGTTATGGCATGCGCCACAGAGATTACAGGAGTACTTTTTCCCCAAAGGTGTATTTCACATTGGATGACATCAGCAGGATTGCCAAAGTAGGGCATTCAAATTGTAGTGAGTGTGGCTAGGCTAAAATGCATTGCTCCCTACACAGAGATTAAAACACACACAAAACTTCCACAACCGACATGTATGTGTATAGAACCCCAAACAGAGGTTTGTACCACACTACAGCATGAAGCTGTTATAGGACACATCACAGGGATTACTGGAGAACTTCTTCCCCAAAGGTGTATTTCACAATGAATGACAGCAGGATTGCCAAAGTAGGGCATTCGAATTGTAGTGAGTGTGGCTAGGCTAAAACACATTGCTTCCTACACAGACATTGAAACACACTCAAAACATCCAAAACTGATATGTGTGGGTATAGAACCCCTAACAGGGGGTCTATATCACATTACAGCATGAAGCTGTAACAGGACACACCACAGGGATTACTGGAAAATTCATTCCCCAAAGGTGTATTTCACAATGAATGACATCAGCAGGATTGCCAAAGTAGGGAATTTGAAAGTACTGAGTGTGACTAGCCTAAAATGCATTGCTCCCTACACAGACATTGACACATACACAAAACATCCAGAACTGCCATGGGTGGGAATAGAACCCTACCAGAGCTCTGTATCACACTACAGCAGTATGCAGTTACAGCACACGCTACAGAGATTACTGGGCTATATCCTTCCCAGAGGTGTATCTCTAGGTGGATGACATCAGCAGCCTTAACAAAGTAGAGCATTTGAATTGTATGGAATGTGACTACCCTAAAAAGCATTGCTCTCTACACAGACAGACACACAGACACTTGCCAAGGTCTAGGATTAGAACTCCTACTTAACTAATTTATTATACTACAGCAGTACACAGTTATAGGACACACTACAGAGATTACTGGGCTACACCCTTCCCAGAGGTGTATTTCTAGGTGGATGACATCAGCAGGCTTGTCATAGTAGGGCTATGGGGAGGGCAGTGTGTGTGCATGGGCAATAACCCATTCATCTAGAGGTTGGCAAACCACATGCAGGCACACACAGGGTCATATTTCACAGGTATGTGTATACACCTGCTAGATGACTACTTCCTTGTACAGTCATGTTGCACAACTAGCACGTGCACCACATAGTCTGCAATGCTGACAGATACCAGTGGCTAGTAGCTGCAGTGAGTGACATCTGAACCTCATGTGGTTGTGGCCCTTTGGCTGTGTGCTGGGTGGGACAGGCCTGGATGGCTCCTTGTCACAGTCACCCTCTTCCACACATCTATGTATGCCTACCTTTGGCTTATTATAGTGTGTTGTCCTTACATATATGTCTGTATTCCTATCCACTGTGTGTGCAAAGCATGAGTGGTGCATACTGAGGAGTGTCTGCACTAACATATGCGACTGCCAGATATGTCTGGTCCACTGGTGTTTGCAAACATGGCTTTCATGTGTTTAAGTCTGTGAGCATGCCCAGTATGCCCATCTGTATTGAATGTGTGGATCAAGACCAGGTAGTTTGTACTGCAGTGCTGACCTTTGTGTTGTACACCTACAGGTAGCATGCTGTTTCTGCAGGGTATCCGTCAATCATTTGGCATTGACTGTTACTACATTGCTGCATAGGATAGGTGGGGCACACCTGACTATTTTGACATTTCTATACAGAATTTGGGGGGGCACACCTGACTGTTATTACATTACTACATAGAATGGGGGGCACACCTGACTATTTCTACGTTTCTACACAGGATTGAGGGGGGCACACCTGACTGTTATTACATTACTATGTAGGATGGGAGGCACACATGACTATGTCTACATTTCTACACAGGATTGGGGGACACATCTGACTGTTATTACATTACTACATAGGATGGGGGGCACACCTGACACTTGTACACATTTGTTATGACTGTACTGGTATGTCAGGTACTCCATTTCATTATGTATTCTTACCTATCATGCTGACTAGAGGCATACCAGTGTACTACAGATCTTAGCTTTGGTTGCCCTACATATTATTGTCTGACTTCCTACCCTTCAGAACTAACATCCCACTTTCTGACCTGCTGTAGTCTGTCTGTGTAGGCCTGGGGGGGAGGTTACCCACAGGCATCATTCAGAGGCCATAGCACAGGCTCTGTTTGGGTTTGTCTACACCTGTCCTGCTGGCTGAGACTGTTGTTGGGTATGTGAACTTCCCTGACTGGCATGTGTGAGTCATATGGACACACATGTCACCCAGCACATTTCCTAAAGTGGGTTTTGTCACCCTGTGTAGTACTGGCTACTATGGTGACTCCAGTATGTATTACAGATGTCATGGTGCCACTATGGATGTCTACATTCTGCTGCCATAACATTCAGCCACCCAATTCCCTTGCATGCTCATATCCATACCACAGATACAGGTAACAATGCATTCTACTCCATTTAGCAATTGGTAAGTTAATTGAGTTACCTTCAGTGTGTGCCGGGATTGCGGATCATGCTGGAGGGCTGCCTATGTCGGATGCACATAGTACACTCCCTATACATGATTAGGCACAGGTAGTGTCATGTTTGGCATCCCTTTTACTGTATGTGTGAGTCAAAGAGAAGTGTCATTCCCTAGGTCCCTACTGTGTCAGTGTATGTGCTATGGGTTTTCTCTTTGCTGTGGCCTCGGCATAGTGGGCATGCCACCATCTGCCTACTGGGGCAGGCTCAGGTTGTTCCTCCTCCGAGTCACTCTGTACCTGTGTAGGCCTTGTCACTGGTGCGGGGCTGTGTGGCCCTACCCCATGTTGTTCCTGCTGCAGTTGTTTCCGCAGGATCATATTGTGAAGCATGGCACATACCATAACAATTTGGGTACATGTAGCTGGTGAGTACTGCAAGGATCCACCGGATGTGTCCAGACACTGGAACCATGAACTGAGCATCCCAAGCACATGCTCTATTGTAAGTCTGGTCTGTGCGTGTGCCTCATTATGGCATTCTTGTTCAGGTGTGCGTGTGTGGCATTTCTGATGAGTGTCATCAGCCACAGCTCCAGTGTGTAACCAGCATCCCCCACAAGGTGACCATAGGGGATGTCCCCATTGGCAAATCTCTGGTACAGCTGCATCAGATGCCAAATGTGGAAATCATGATAGCTTCCAGTGCAACTAGCACACACAATCATTATAATACCCTGGGGATCACAGATGACCTGGCAGTTGATGAAGGGGATGCCCCTGTGGTTGATGTAGGCCCTACCCTGATCACTGGGTGGTGCTTTGATGCATATGTGCATGCAGTCTATAGCACCCACTACCTCTGGGTATTCTGCTATTTGGTGGAAGAGACACATATTGCTGGCCAGCACCTCACGGGTGTTGAGGAAATATATGTGCTCACTGGCATGTGCTGACATGGCATCCAGGAACTGGTGAAATACTCTGGTGGAATACTATGGATGCTGATGCCTGTGAGATCCCCATGATATCTCTAGTTGAGCTTTAGAAGGTACCTGTGGCTAGTATTCCTAGGCCTACACATACCTTGGTATCCACTGGGATGGGTTCCCCTCAGTCAGTTTGGTGTGTCAGGCATGGCCGACACAGTTCAACAGCTTGCTGTAGAAGGTCCCTGTCCACCTTATAGCTCTCCATATCTCCAGCTCATGTAGCCCCTGGTAGGTTACCCTGGGTCTGTACACTCTTCTCGGTCTCCTCACTGTGGGTTGATTGGCAGCATTCACATCCTCACCACCCTCAGCCTCTTGCACATGTTGTTCTATGTTGCCTGCTGCAGCCCCTCTCATTTTGTAAGTTTGTTAAAAGTTCCCTGCTTGTATACATCAGTGGTGTAGAGTGTGGGAAAAACCAGAGGGGAAGCTGTTTGCATAGTTCATAGTAGTGTTCTGGGCTGGGCTGGTCTGCTGCCTGTGTAATTGGCTGATTCTGATACATTGTACCTGCCAACTATGCTAGTTCACCTTGATTACCTTCCTACTGTTGTTTTCCCTTCGCATTGCCTTCCTGTTTAAGCCCAGGGGCGCACCGTGCAAACAGAGTGCTCAAATGTACACAGTGTTGCTATTTCCTGGTTTAACTTTTTTCTTTAAAACCCAGTGTGGTGCACGCACACCAGCTTAGGCAATGTAAATAGTGCTAGGCAGATTCAGACACACCCCCTAGCTTAGCTGTGCTAAACTAGGAGCAAACCCGATCCACAGGGCTCCAGTCTGCTTACAGTATGCCTGACACACACACACCCATGATGTCAGCTAACTCCTAGGCTTGCACCAAGCTTTTCCCACTCTTACACTGGTGGGATCTGACTAGCATGCAGAGGAAAACTGGGATTCACTATCATTCCCCTCATTTGCATAGGATTGCCTGCTAATGCATAGTTACATGTCTCACACTGAGCCTCCGCCCTTAGCAACCACTACTCACTGGCCATGTTGTCTTCTGCCTGCCATTGACTTGCATGGCAGAATACTGATTTTAGTTAGAATGCTTAATTTGAGTTTATTTTGTTATTTTCCTCCTAATCCCATTTGCGCGCCACTGCCCTATGCTTAAACAGCCGAGATCAGCTAAAAAAATATATAAGTTGATTTTTTAATTTTTTTTTGCCTGTTTCCAATGCCAGTGGCCTTATACTTGACCATTGGCATGCTTACTAACTGATATGCAGCCTTTATTTGAAGCTGTCACAGCTCCATTCTCGAGTTTGCAGAAATGTATTTGGTTACTAACCTAGTACATTTCTACAGATAGCACTAGTCCTGCACGGCCAGTTGCAAGCTTCCTGGATCACAAAATCACCTCATTTCCATGGATTTATACTGCAAATGGGATGATTTGTATACAGGGGCTTAGTCTGTACAGGATTAGTGCAGAAGCACTCGCGCATGCCCCTGCAGGGTGTTCCTGGATTGCACAGCAGACATATTGCCTGCTATAGCTCCTGCACTGCTCCTGCACATCATGCAAGGCATAGAGAATACAGGGGATTGATACATAGTGTTTATAATACAATGTATTTTACTGGATATATCAGAAGTTATATTTCATTGTTTGCCAGCATTTAAGTAATCACGTTGTTTGTTGCTTAATTACTTAAAGCATCAAGTTTGTTTTATGTAAACATTGATGAAGTTAGTGCATTTTAATTATCAGTGCATCCCCCCCCCCATTTCCTACACATAAGGATTTTCATATCTGTCATTTCTTATTATAAAATGAGTGAAATTATAGGTTAAATACAACACATTCACTTATTGTGATTAATAATTACAAGTTCCCTTTCTATATTCATAAATTCCCATTTATGGCATATACTGAAAGTTTTTAGATTTAACTGGCAACATTCTATTTTGTATAATCAGCAAAGGTTAAATTGAATGATTATTGTCAATTTAATACTATTTGTTCAGAATGTGATTGTTACATTCTGTGACATTCCTAGTTCAGGCTTACGTTGTTTCCCTTAAACAACTTTGTCAGTTTGATGTCATGTATAAAACATTAGTTACCTTGTTAACAGCTTAAGTATTATGTATGGTCAAGATATATTACAAAACCGCAATTCAAGTTTAAGCAATTATATGACTTGTTATGCACATTTACTTATATGAGAAAATCATTGTGCTTCCCCTTGATGTTCAATATAGTGTATGTCATTTATGAAAAGTTAAGACAATAGTGTTATACACAAGGCCATGTTATTAAATTGTGTTGTTAATATCTAAATTCAGCAGACTGCTTCATCTTATATGACAATTATAGATTTTATGTCTAGATTTACTAAAATCATACATTACATAACTATTGTGTGTTTTTTTTTTTGGCTGCTGATTAGTTATTTGAAAGACCACAAGCTGTAATGTTTATTCTTATTATTAGCTCCATCCAAGCATGTTTATACAGTCCATAGACCTTATTATGAGACCCTTTTAGTTTCTTATTTATTATACGTATATTTCTATCATTACATACACACATATCAGTACTTTAAGCATGGGCAACTATGCCCATCCAGTTTTGCCAGAATACCATTCACTAATTTATGTGGTGTGTCTCCAGGCTGTTCTTAAAATATCCAAACCAGTATTTTGTCCTGTTCCATTTTACCAGCCTGTTCCATGCAGTGGCCACTCTGCCAGTGAACCACTCAACACACCTTCCATTCCCATAGATATTTCCATGAAGGAAATCTGATGACTGTCTAGCACTTCCCGGCAACCCCAAACACCCCTAGAATCAGCTATCCCCATAAGCCCAACAGGTAAGAGCAAGCTCACCTCCCAGAATATTGCAAAGGGTACTGCACAAGAACAAGTGTTCTTATTCTTTCACAATAACTCAGACTTCCACTCTTATGTAAGCCCTTAATGTATTTGGACTAAAGTACATTTTCAATATAAGATTGTGCTTATTATTATTATTATTTTTTTTATCAAGAATCAACTTAATGAGCTAAAAGAAGTGTTGGGAGACCATCAATATGTGTACATGTGGTTTAAAACAGCCCTTTTATTATATATATTTTTTAAACCAAAAACGTCATTGCCGAGAATTATCTCAGAGGCTCCTCAGAGCCGTTAAGCATTATCTTCACTCTGTCTCTGTTACCATAGCAACCTGGGAGCATCTGTTTCTGTTAGTGTGTCTGTGTACTGCATACCAGAGACTCGCAATGCACCTGAAGTAAAGTTTCAGTTCACTGCAACTTCAAGCCTCAATTCCCTCCCTTTCAGCAAGGAAAAGAACAGAGAGCAAACAGAAAAAAAACCTCCCAACAAGTTGCCACAAGTGACAACACACTCCTAAAGCCCTCCCATCTCTCATTCAGCAGACTTACAAACAAAAAATTCTCTGCCAAAATAGCCCAAATCACAGTTCTATCCACCCTCTTCCCCCATGGATCCAGACTAAAACACCAAATGTCTCTTCCTAATTCACAAGCATCGGTAAACCTTAATCACAAGCCGCAACCTACAGCTTCCCGGAGACAAAAATGGCAACATATAACAGCTGCCAGACACAGCTGCATCCACATACACCATGTCAGACTTAATCAAACAGAACTCAAAGCTATGATACTTGCCATAATTGATATTAATTATGTTTAGACAGAATAATGACATTTGTACTAACTGCCAAACACGGCTGCATCCACGCACACCATATCAGGATTGATCAAACAGCACTCGAAGCTATGATACCTGCCATAATTGATATTAACTACATTTAGACAGAATAATGATGACATTTGTACTAAGAGCTTGATACTATTATTTAACCAGGGTATACATGACATTTCTAAATCATACTTTAACTGAAGAGGGCATTAGTTTCCATGACAGCATTTTTTTCAAAACACTCTACTGTTACTGCTATTATATATTATGTTAATTTGTTACATTTGAGTCTGAACTCTGATGAATGGTACCTTGTTGAATTAGTTAATTAACTAATTAATTAAATTATAAGTAAAATCAATGAAAATGAACAAGATAAGTATTCATTGAGTTCAAGCAGGGGAATAGAAACTTCTATGTTTGTATTATATATTGCTTTGTTTGGCTTATATATAATGTAAATAGTAATCCATCTTGACCTACCTTTGTTTGTGAAGAATTATTTGACTCTTTAAACATTCTGAATAAATCATTAATGTTTCTCAGTTGTTTAAGAATCCCTCCTTTTTTAAAATAAAAACAGATGACAAGTGATGTACCATAGCAGCTGATACTTTGAGAGATATAGTTGTAAGAGTTATTTTTTGGGACAGCTATCTTGGAATCAGTTTTTTGTTTCTTCTTTCTAGAATCAGTCCGAGGATTTGTTTCTTTTATTCTTTTAAGAGTAGGGGCCATCCATTCCATTTCTTCTGGGATAGACATTACGTTGTATTTTTTGATGAATATAGTAGCTTCTTCTAAGTCATTAAAGGTTCTCATCTCATTGGCAAAAAGAACTTTTATCTTGGCTGGAAAGGCCAGCTGTGCTTTAATGTTATTTTGTTTCAACAATTTTATTATTGGCCAGACTTTTTTCCTTTGTTCTAGTATTCTGGAAGAATAATCATTGTCAAACCTTATCAGGCTTTGATTGTATTTTAAGGGTGATTTTCTACAAGCAGATTTTAATATTAGTTCCTTGTCCAGAAATGAAAGACATTTTATATCAATGGATCTAGGGGGAGTATTTGTTGAGTTAGAAGCAGGTTTCCTCAGTGCTCTATGTGCCCTTTCAATTCCAAATGAAAGTCCCTCTTTCAAGTCTAAAAATCCAGGAATCCAGGTTGTTAAGAATGAAATAATGTCTTCTCCTTCAGTATTTCAGACAGACCAAAGATCCTTATGTTGTTTCTCCTTTCCCTGTTTTCTAAGTCATCTATTTTGTTAAGCATCCGTGTATTCTGTTTAAGCAAAAATTCTTTTTGGAATTCTTCCTCTTTGAGTCTCCCGTCAATGTCATTTAGAGAAGTCTCTATATTTGTTACTTTTGTATGGTGTTGCTGTAATAGTTCCTTAAGAGTCTGTTTTGAGAATTTAATTTGAGGTTTTCTAAGTCATTTTTAAAGCCATTCATCTTCAAAGATAGTTCCTGTAAGGTAGATGTCATCAATTGCAGTTCCTTTTTCAAAGCAGCATCTGGATGAGAATTCCTTGAGTTGTTCATATTCAGTGACTCAATATATCTCCAAGTTACTTGACAGGAAAATTTTTGTATATTTACACCAAAATTGATATTTATATAGTTTAGTAGTTTATGTATAGATTTTCCTGTATTATTATATTAGTTTATGGAGCTCTCAAAATTTGTTGCTCTCAGTTGGCCATCTCGGCTCACTTTTGACCAACATATGTCCTTTATTCTAAGTAAGTCCTTTTATATTGCACAGCCTATAAACAAAGGGATTTTTTCTAGATCTAGGGATGTCATCGTTCTCCTTTAGTCAGCCCTTATAACCAATCACTGAATTTAATGACCTCTTTGGCATGTATCTTTCGAGACACATGCAACAACTGGAACACCAGCAGAGATACCATACTAAAAGGATACAAGGCAACATGTCATACATGCACCAACTCAAAACCCTCTCACTATACTCAGTATCTTACAGATTGCTAAGAGGTGACCTGTGTCTGGCATACAGGGCATCTCCCAACTCATTACTGATGTATTTACTGCACATCAAGTCAAATAGCATCAGAAATACTTAGTCTAGGAATATAAACCTCTTTTGCAACATCAACAAAATGGTTTGGAGGACAGGTATGTGTTGCAGAGGATACTGCTGCTATGGAACAGTCCCCATCCACATAAAACAAAGTTCATTCCTGTCCATTTTCAAGCGCAACTTGGATCGATGAATGGGAAACAGAACATTTACCAAGGCTTGTCCCCTGTACTACTAATGGACAGAAGTATCTGCAAAATGCATTATTGCATGCATATATAGCCCCTCAAATTATCTATGGTATGATCCCGGCTAGTCTCATTAATGGTGAAAAGTAATTATCGACCATGGGATGGTCATTCTATAATCAAACAGGGTAGGTTACTTCAAGCACAAAAATGGAAACTGGCTAGGCTTAAAATGGCCTGCAAGGGCATCTAGTCTAGTAGATACAAATGAACTAATGAACCTAGAAGAGATTTGGCCTGAAGGCAAAGTGGTGAGAAATAAAGAAAGACAGAGCCTGCAAAATGAGAGGAAAAAAGAAGAGGTTTCTGGCCTAAATGTTGAAGAAAGAACATTAGCAAAAATGCAGCTGTCAGAATGATCTGGACTGAGAATAAGATAGGGATGGCATTATAAATATTAGAAAGGAATAAAATAACTGGACAAAGTAACAGGTGATGGACCAATATGGGTGAAGAAGAAATGGTATTTTGAATGCATGGAAAAGGAAGTTAAGAAGTAAAAAACAGCAATGTTGTGTGAGATCCATCAGCTAAATGGGAAAAGGGGATTAACCTTATACAAAATGTTAACTATACCCAGAAGATTACTTCACTGAAGGAGGCATAGCTGGGCAATAAATAGAGACACATGAAGTGATGAGCGGCAGTTGGCTGAGGATGCGAGCACGAACATTGTGAGGCAGCTCAGAGGCAGGCTGGTGCAGAGTTCAAATATCATTAAATATGAGAGAAATAGTAAAGAGTGCAAGGAGTGGAGCAATGGTCTTTCACTTGGGTACAAGTCTCTCGTGTTAATAGACAGAAAAGTCTTCCATGAATATTTAAAGGCTTGGTTTATGCTGTTGCTGCTATCTGTGTCCTCTGTGTGTTGACAAAAGACAAAGAAACAGATGGCATTACCAAGTGGAATATGAAAAGTAATGCTAAGAATGAAGAGTAAGGCTAATTCCTCCTTTGTATCTCTGAACCGACCCAGTCATTACTCCAGCTTGCACCCACCAAAAACATTCGAGCTAAGCTTATACTCATAATGTTCATCACAGAATTATCTCAGATCAAGTTTGCATAAAAAATTTCCATACTGGAAATAACAGACCAGAGACCATATCTGTATTCCTAACAGAAAGGACTCAGTTTTTCAGAAAGATCCATTCCACCTAGAAACTGTAGGGCAAGGGGAAGGAGGGTGGGGATGTCAAGGAGAAGTGAAGATCGACAACAGAGATGGAACATTATGGTAAGACATAACTTCTTTACCTGATGTTGTCAATCTTCACTCAAACCTTGACTCTGCTAGGACAGAGTCCCCAGCTACATAAATCCAGGGAGGTCTCACAGAAGAATATTCCTGAGCACCATCAAAACAAATGACACTCGTCCCCTAGATACCAGCCCCGGGATTCAGGAAGCCATATTTTCCATGCGGGAACAGTGTAGGAGCTCCTGCACAGAAAATAGCCACTGAGTGATTCAGGATAGTGCCGTTTTCACATGCACAAGCAGTCCTACACTGTTCTAGCATGGAAAACTGGCAAATATGCAAATCACCCCATTTGCTGGTGAAAACCATGCAAATGAGGAGATTTATTAATTCACCAAGCTGCTAGGTCTCCATGCTAGAGCACTGTCAGTGCAGAAATGTATTCAGAAAATAACTGAGCACATTTTTGCAACTGACAAAATGGAGGAATGACAGCTAGTGTAAAAACATGTATTATGTACATTAGACATGCCAATGGCCAAATATAAGGCAATTGGCAAAAAGGATTGTGTCGGAAATAAAAAAAAAATGTGAAAACAATTTTAAATTAAATATGCATTTTGCCATTATAGTCAATGGCATGCAGAATGTAAGCAATATCAGGGAGCACTGGTTGTCAAGGGGAAAGGGTCTGCTTTAGTGCAGTAGCTAATGACCTACACACTGGGGTATACAAATGAAGGGCGTTATACTGAATCACATATTTCTTCAAAGTGTCAGCTTGTACCTAACCACATAGGTGCTGCAATACAACAGCGCAAGTGTAAGAGCTGAATGACTTCATAAGGGGGTGTGTCATGCTTGCTGTAAGCTCACTGGAGCTCTGTGGCCAGTGTTTGCCCTTAGCTAAGCACAGCTAAGAAAGGGGGAGTGTCAAATGTGCTGAGCAGTGTGTACATAGCCTAAATGCATGTGCACACCTTGCGCCAGGTTTTAAACAAAAGAAAAAAGAAAAAAAAAAAAGAGGAAATGGCAGCACTGTTTACATTTGAGCACTGGGTATGCACAGCGCACCTCGGGGCTTAAATAGGGAGTAACTTGGAAGGGGAAACAGCAGTAGGAAGGCAATCAAGGAGAACTAGCATAGCTGGCAGGTGGAATGTATCAGAATCAGCCAATTACACATGCAGCATCCCAGCACACTACTATAAACTATGCAAACACCCTACAGACTGTTTTCTCCCACAAACTCTACACCGCCGGTGTACACAGACAGGTGATTTTTAACTGACAAAACTAACTAAAAATGTTAGAGGCTGCTGCTGCTTTACTCCATCACTATGTGCTAGAGACTGAGGGTGGTGAGGAAGAGAATGCTGACAACTGACCCACAGTGAGGAGGAGGAGGAGAAGAGTGTACAGACCCAGGGTAACATACCAGGGTCTATATGAGCTGGAGATAGTGGAGTGCTATAGGGTGGACAGGGACATTCTACAGCAAATCATTGAGCTGTGCCGGCCATGTCTCACACACAGAACTAATAGAGGCTTCAGAATACTAGCCACAGGTACTTTCCAAAGACCAACTGGGGATATCATGGGGGTCTCACAGGCATCAGCATCCAGGGTAGTCCACCAGTTTCTGGATGCCATGATACCACTTGCCAATGAGCACATATGTTTCCCCACTGCCCATGAGGCATTGACCAGAAGTATGCTTCTCTTCCACCATATAGCAGAATACCCTGAGGTAATTGGTGCTATAGACTGCACACACATCCACATCAAAGCACAACTTGGTGAGTGGAGTAGGGTTTACATAAACTGCAAGGGCTTCCCCTCCATCAACTGCCAGGTCATGTGCGATGCCCAAGGCATTATCATGAATGTGTGTGCTGGCTGCCCTGGAAGCTATCACGACTCCCACATCTGGCATTGCTCACAGCTGTATCAGGCATTTGTCATGGGGGACATCTCATATGGCCATCTAGTGGAGGATCCTGGCTATGCACTGGAGCCGTGGCTGATAAAACCCATCAGAAATGCACACACACCCAAACAAGAGCACCATAATGAGGCACACGCATAAACCAGGATCATTGCAGAGCATGTGTTTGGAATGCTCAAGTCATGGTTCCGCTGCCTTGACGTATTTGGTGGAGTCTTGCAATACTCTCCAGCAACATGTACACAGATGTTCATAGTATGTGCCATGGTACATAATATAATCCTGCGGAAACAGCTGCAGCAGGAACAGCATGGGGCAGAGCCACACAGCTCCCACCATTGCCAAGTTCAGCACAGACACAGAGGGACTCAGAGGAGGAATATCCTGAGCCTGCCCCCGTAGGCAGAAGGAGGCATGCCCAGTTTGCCCATGCCTTTGCAAAGAAGCACCGCATAGCAAACACACTGACACTGTAGGGACCCAGGAACTGACACCCCTCTCTGACTCACACATACAGTAAAAGGGATGCCAAACATGGCACTATCTGTACTTTACCATGTATAGGGAGTGTACTATGTGCATCCGACATAATCAGCCCTCCAGCACCGTCCTCAATACTGGCCCAGCAACAAGGTAAGTCACCCTTCCTATCATTTACTAACTGGAGTTGTATGTTCTCATAGTTGTATGTATGCTATGGATGCAAACATGCAAGGGAATTGGGTGGCTGAATGGGACAGCAGCAGACAGCTGACAGCTATATGGGACAGCAGGAAGTTCATAACAAATACTGATGTCAACAGACTAGGCAGTACTACACAAGGTGACAACTCCCACCGCAGTACATGTGATGATGCAAATAACTCTGGGTGTCAGTAGGTCACTCACATGGATATCAATGAGGATCACATACCCACCACCAGCCTCATCCAGCAGGACAGGTGTCGATGACCATAATGAAAGGCCTGGCTAAGGCCGCCAAATGATGGCAATGGTAAACAGCCCCCCACCAGACCTACACAGACATACTACAACAGGTCTGGCAGTTTCATTTAGTTTTGAAGGATGATAAGTCTGAAACTGAAATTTAAGCCATTAAGATCTAATGAGTCCTCAACTGATATGCCTCCTTTCTGCATGATAGGTCACAATATCATATGAAATGGAAGCCAACAGAGTAAACAAAATACCAGTACAGTCATTGCAAATGTTTAAAGTCTTCAGGTGTGCACTCCCCCCCCCCCACCACACACACACACACACACACAATCCCATGTAGAAATGCAGTAACATGTAAGTTTGAGGAGTAATAACACTGGAGCACAGATTGCCAGAGCTGTCCTAATCTACATTGTTGCATGTGCAATATTCAAAATCAGTGTGGTAAGTTTGTTGTGTGTTTAATATTGCCTGGAAGTGGTCAGTATGTGGGCCTGGATGGTTGTGTCTCAGTGGCCTAGGTACAGTACAGTGGTCAACAGGGCCATGTTCCAAAAATCGTAGTGCCAACCACACTGCTTCTCAGCTACACCCATGTCAGCAGTTGTACATACTCACTGTCCAGATGTCAATATCTATCACCATCGGAAAGATGGGCATGCCATGAACCGGGGCCCATACATAAAAACAGTACACAGGTGGAAGTAACCTACACAGAGTGCATACAAAATAACTGTCAACTGCACACAAGTTTGGAATTATACATACAGGTTAGCATCAAATTAGTTGTCCCTCTAGTATGGAATACTGGTAGTCTGGCCAATCACTGGCAGACCACAAAAGGCACAGTTATAAAGTGATGACAGGCTGCTCATGTCCACATGCAAGCCAGCATAAGGGAAATGTCCCAGGTATATTTGTGAGTCAGGTGCAAGTAGCTTCCATATCACACATGCACCCAGCTCACCCCGCCATCAGCCACAGGTTTATCACAGGTCATATCCTTGCTGGTGGGAATGAGTACAGCATGAACCCATCTCTGTATGGGAATACATACATGATGATGCATGCTGAATAGGTGTCCAATGCAGGTGTGTCCCTAGCTGTAAGCAGCAACCTGACCACATCCAGACTTGTGGATCAGTATGAACAGGAAGGATTGACAGGAACACCTCAACCACTCACCACTGTCACCCCGGGGTAATCCACCAGCTTTCAGCCTGGGAACATATGACTGACAAAATGCACTGGTCTGCTACAGATGGCCTGCAGCACCCTCAAATGGCCTACAGTCCTCTGGCAAAGGTCCATGCCTCATCAATAGTGCCAATGTATGGAATGGCAGGTGGTCCTAACAACCTAACACAGTAAACAGAAAACAAATGCAAGGCCATGTTGACAAATGCCAGTAGCATGTCTCCCCATGTCCTAATGCAAGGACTGTGGACCAGGCCATAAATACTACTGGGATAAAGGCCCAACTATAGGGATACCTCTAAGATATTTCTTTCATAATGTTAGGAAGAGGAGAGAATAACAGTGGGGGTATTGAAGCATGGATGTCATGGAGTGTGTGAAGTCTAAAACTTTAATGTCCACCCGTACTACCCCCTGATTGCAAACCTATGAATGAATAGCCACAAAATTGCTTGTAAACCACAATGTGAAGGTAAACTGACCAGATATGTGAGTCCTGCCTCTGGATAACCTGGGTGTATCTGTACAGCTGAGAGGTATGGCCCCAGCAGGATATGGCCATTCCATTAAGTTGAGAAAAGCACAAGAAGGAGATCCCCAGCCAGAATACCAACAAAGTGCTGGACTATTTACACAGAGCTAGCAGTCTATTGTCTGTAGCTACCTGTCCACAATGACAGGAGTGTGCCAGAATGTGTAGTCCATATGCCTCAGAATATTGGCCTCAGCTTCAATCATCTTGCTTTTCCCGGGTAAATAACTTTGAGCAAAGACTGATAACTGTCAGTAGTTGATGACATGATACATCACAGTGTAAAACAGTACATATTTTAGAAAATCTAGGCAACAACCAACCATGTTACACAAGCAGCACAGACAGCAATAGTTACAGTATCTTCTGTATGTTATGCCCATTGTGTCTCCATATTTGCAACCTATCTATAGATATCCTACAGAAACAGGTTGCTAGGTGTATCTGTAGAACACAAAACTCTGAACTGGTGTCCAACCCTCCCTGGAATGGATGCACACACTCTATAGTATGTCAAATAAACACACAGAGATGTGGGGAAGAGAGAGACAGACAGCAATGAAAGAATCCCATTATGAGACCTTTACCACCCAGTACATATCCCATTGGTCTATATCACATGATGTGCTGATGTCATTCACTGTAGAAATTCCTTTGGATAGCTCTCAGCCCTATAATCTCAGTGGTGCTAGTTATAACTGTGTAACACTACGGTACAAATAAGTATCCATGTAGCAGGTGTAATCTCAGTCCTGTCGAATGTAAAATTGTGTGTGAGTGTGTGTTTGTGTTTCTAGATGAATGTGGTTGAGGCCATTCACACTCACTACACTTCCTGTACTACTCCTTTAGCACTGCTGCTGATGTCACTCACCTTCAAAGATACTTTTGGACAGCTCTACAACATATAATCTCTGTGGTGCTTGCAACAACTGTATAATGCTATAGTGTAGCAAACTAATTAGGTAGGAGTTCTAATCCCAGTCCTACAAATTGTGGAAATGTGTGTGTTTGTCTGAGAGAAAGTGTGTGTGTCTTTGTAGAGACCTGATTTTGAGGGTATTCACACTCGCTACACTTCCCTTCCCCCTCCTTTAGCACTGCTGTTGAGGTCACTCACCTTCAAAGATACCTTTGAACAGTTCTCTAACACATAAGCTCCATAGCGTTAATGATAACTGTGTAGTGCTATAATGTAACAAATTAGTTAGATAGGAGTTCTGATCCCATTCCTGGCAACTATGGAAATGTGTGTGTTTGTATGACAGAGTGTGTGTGTCTTTGTAGAGACTTGATTTTGAGGCCATTCACACTAACTACACTTCCCTTACCCCTCCTTTAGCACTGCTGCTGATGTCACTCACCTTCAAAAATACCTTTGGACTGCTCTCCAACATATAAGATCTGTGGTGCTTGCAATAACTGTGTAATCCTATAGTGTAGCAAACTAGTTAGGTAGGAGTTCTAATCTCGGTCCTGGCAACTGTGGAAATGGGTGTGTTTTTGTGAGAGAGCATGTCTGCATCTTTGTAGATACCTGATTTTGAGACCATTCACACTCACTACACTTTCCTTACACCTTCTTTAACACTGCTGCTGTCACTCACCTTAGAGGTATGTTTGGACACTGTTCTACCTATAAGCTATGTGGCGCATTTGATAAACACAGAACACTGTAGTAGCAATAATTACATAGGTAGGGATTTGAATTGTATTCCTGGCAAGTGTTTGTGTGTGTGTGCATATATATGTGTCCCTAGCTTAATGATTTTGGCCCCATTTACACCCAGTACACTTCTCAGTGCCTGACTTTAGCAGTCCTGCAGATATCATTCATCTTAGAAGTGCCTGTTGCTAACCCTAGACAAGGTAAGGTCAGTGGTGCGTGTGGTAAATGCATAACATAAATGTCTGGAAACACTGTTAGGTAGAGGTTTGAACCTCACTCCTGGCAAATGTAAATGTGTATGTAGGGTAAAATATTTTGTGAAATCTCTCACTCACTACATCACCCAATCCCAGTATTCACAATGGCTGATGATATTCCTCACCTTAGAAGTACCTTGGGACAACATCCCTCCTATAAGCTCTGTGGCACATGCGATAAATGCATATCATTGCAGTAGAAGTACGTAACCTAAGTAGGCATTCAACACTCAGTGCTAGCAAGTGTGTGTGTGTGTGTGTGTGTGTGTGTGTGTGTATGTGTGTGTGTGTGTGTGTGTGTGTGTGTGTGTGTGTGTGTGTGTGTGTGTGTGTGTGTGTGTGTGTGTGTGTGTGTTAACAGGATCCATTGGGGGCTGGGTTTGCTAAATAAACTATATTGATGACCTAGTATATGTCCCAATGTCCACATTACAATGCCAACAGTTGTCAAACACCATAGAGGTTGGTGTGGACAATCCACAGCCCTAACTGTATAGTGCCATGTGCAATGACTATGTGACAGTATGTATTAGTTAACAATATAGGCAACCCTTCTAATACTCATAGACCAATCTCCACCCAGGAATCATACACAAACACACTTGGCTAGGCAGCAACCACCATATCAGTAGTTCTCCTGCAAATTGCCTCACAGATAGTACCCACTTTGTGATTGCAGTGGACTCCATGTCAAACTGATGACCAGACATGTCTGGTGTCACACAGGGTATGGACTCATGTTATCTCATGTTTGAGATCAACCCTTCTGAGGTGCAGGAGAACACAAAGGCACCCTGGCTGATAATGTTTGCATACAACAGTAAGGGTGGGTGGTAGCATTCCCAATCCATGTTATGTTGATATCACGCCCAAAGGCCACTTGACACCTATGACTGTTGTCAGAAACCAGGACATTACCTCAATGCCAAGAGATGTGTCACCATGACCTTTGGGAACACTATGGCTCACATGAAGTAACACATTGGTGGTAGTCCACTGAACAGTGATGTTATTAAAACAGAATGGGGAACACAGGTTGACAGCTGCCTGTTGACCACAACAGTGCCACTGACATCAGAAAGTACTTTGATGTGTTACATCTTCTGACTGAGTCTGTGTTATCCAGAAAGTAATAGGACATGGCACCCTGTTCCATCACCTCAGTAGCCCAATCAATTTGTACAGTGGCCCTTTTGTTATGTTTCCCATTGGACAACTGCAACAACTGTAGAGTCTGCAAATGTACCCCACAAAGGGAATACCATGCCTTATACACATGCCCTATATGGACAGACTCCAATAACTCCAATGAATCCCCGTATCATACTGTCTATGTAGGTGCAATCACTACCTCAGTTACATAGGCATGTCTCACCAAATGAGGTCAGGAATGTTACTTCTGAAGATACTAATCTGTCCACACAACATGCCCCAGAGACCTCAAACACACTTTCACACTTTAAAGAACATGCATGTGGGACATGTCCACAACCCAGACACTGTCCATGTTATGGAATATAAATCACATACATATGAAGCAGTGCACATCACTGGCCACCCACAATAGAAATCTGGATGAGTGGATGGGGAATACAATATCCACCCCTGTCGACCACTCCAGTGACTATACTCCTGAGCCTCACTGGGGACTATTTTCATGTGGCCTAATGCCAGGGTATTCCCATGGGCTAGCCTTGTAGAGCCATTAGGCCCATTCATCTACTACACACCTATGAAGCAATGAACGTATGGATCTCAGTACTGGCAAATGTATGAGTGTGTGTGTGTGTGTGTGTGTGTGTGTGTGTGTGTGTGTGTGTGTGTGTGTGTGTGTGTGTGAGTAGTAATCTCAGTGTGTTTGGTTGATAAATATCCCCTGGGGCTGTGGTTATTAGCAATTGGAGGTGTGTCCAAACCACAGCACGTACCATTCTCCATTCTACAGCAGATGTTGTAAATCAACATATACCTATGTACAACCCTCAGCCCTATAATCTATGAGGCATATGCAATCACTATGTTACAGACCAGGGATTTCCATGCACATACAGCTGAACCCTGCCTATGACATGGTGGATGTGTTACCACACTGTCATACCCTGTGGTCTTGCTGCAGGACCACATCCTGGTGACACACAGATACCTAGAACAGGAACAGGATACAGCATGTGAGAACACATTCACTCAGCACTTCACTTGTTGGGAGAGGAGGGGGAAGCTGGCACTGAATGTGTTGTCAAGACAGTGGACAATATCTGTTGTCTCAGGATAGGTATTAGCATTGTGCAGTAACTCACAGCACTGGTGTTTAATGCTGTGGTAGTTGTTGATGTAACTATCAAAAACTGTTGTGATTGTTGTCAGTGTCTGCTGCATGTCTGCCATCATAGATGCCTGTAGGGGATTCCATGAGGGATCCAAAGTTGTGGTTAAGGCAAATAAGGGAGTTCAACAGTCATGGGACACCACCTTTCTCTGCATGAGTGTCCTCCTTGTGATGTACACTTTAGTAATGGCAGGAACCATCACATTGTCTCCCAGTGTTTAGAGGACATTGTCTGTTGGCTATGGCTAGTACCACGCATTCATGTACCTATTGGTGCAGTCCATATGTGTATGATTCCACAATCATTCAGCTATTTCCCATTGCCATGGGTGCAGTGAACAGTTCCATATGTAAGTAGTCAACACAGGTCAAGGTTGTTGTATCCTCTACCAGGGGTCAGTAGGAGCTGGTCTAGGACATTGGAAATGATGAATCCCAGAAGTGTTGGACCACTGTACTGGCCCTTGGCTACTTTCTCCAGGTGATGGAGGGGTAAAGTCTCATACTATGTCAGTGATGTGTTGGACCATCAAAGATGGCAGGGTATTAAGGAATATGCATTGACAGTCTAGGGACATAGATGTGCATGCATAGCAGGCTATGGTCCGGATTGCACTATTACCCCAAGGCAGTTGTACCAGAAGTGTCTCCAATGCATTATGCTGGGATACTAGTCTGGAGGTGTTCCTAGCCATAATGAATATGGATACAACACCACCTGTGGAGGTGTGGTGAGGTCCATGTATGGGGGCTGACAACTGTAGAATGTGTCATAGCTTGATACTGCAGGTCTGCTGTCTGCTGCTGTGAACCACTTCTCCATTACAGCAGACATGTGTCCTCCACTCCAACAGGTGCTTTGAGTGACTGCATCTTGACAGATGCCTACTGTTGAGCAGCATGACCCTTAGATTGCATACATGTGTAGGTGTTATGGTGGTAATTACATTAGGAACACTGCCTATTAAGACATCATAGGAGTGGTAAGACACTTAGCCAGTACCTGGAAACCCAGAGCTGACAGATGTAGGACATCTGTGGCAAGCCAATGGGTTCTGTTAATCATGTCACCCCAAGCAGAGTGGTACTGGATCCACTGAGAATGACACAAAACATGTAAGCCAATGTTGCAGTCAATCATCTGTTGATAGTACCGCAGCATTATACTGGGTGACATGGTACACTGCTCAGGGCTACTGTCACACCTGCCTGGACAACATAATCAGAGGGTTTAACCATGTTTCTTGTCATGTGGTCCAGGGAGGTGTGTCCCAAGTCATTCACACCCACATGGATACAGAGTGATACTCATAGTTGTTGTGGAGTGCCATGGCTGGCTGTGTCATGTGTTGGATGCTGGCATGTGATAGATATTTGGCTGTTACATGCTCCATATTCAACTTAGTGAGAGGGATATGTGTGTGCCTCAGTATTGATTTACCCATGATCACTGTATTGTGCATGGTGGTTAGCATTAGGAGCTTAGGTTGAGAGGCACAGTGTGTAGGTTAAATATGTGTCCCTTGGCATATGCCATGTCGCGGTGTCTGAGTGGGTGTCTGTCTTGTTGGCCTTTGCTGTTTGGGTAAACGTCTGTTGAGTGCCTCTGGGAAGGTGGGTGTGTGGCTTTTCACTGTATGTCATGGCTGTCAAAGTGGGTGTCGTGGTGATCTACGTGTTCCACATGGTGTGCTGCAGGTGTTTATCTTATCTTCTTGACCTGCTAGTCCAGTCTTTGCTGGAGAGTGAATATGTCCACATTGGATGATATATGGGTAACTCACATGTCTGAGTGTTTGGAGTTTAGAGGAGAAGGTTGTCTGTGTACATGAGGCAGTTGCAACAGTGCCTCAGAATGGACAAGTGCACCTGGTTAACAGGTGAAAGCACAGAAAACTGCCCTTCATTCATGCCAGGAGGGGTGGACATAGCTAGTAATTACTGGAGCTACATCTGTGATGAATGAGTACTGCTGATGGCTCCCAGGTGTGCCACACTTCTTGATACAATAACCTGAAGTGCAAGACAGAAAGAACTAGCATGATGTAAGGGTGGAACAGAAGGCAGACTGTCTGCCACATGTAATACTTTACCGCAGCTGTGCAGTTATCAGCAGCTTTGGGCATGTGAGATTTCAGTAAGCTCTGTAGCGGGTGCAGTAAATGTGTAACACTATAGTAGACATAACTATATAGGCAGGAGTTCTAATCCCAATACTGGCAATTTTGTGTGTGTGTGTGTGTGTGTGTGTGTGTGTGTGTGTGTGTGTGTGTGTGTGTGTGTGTGTGTGTGTGTGCGTGTATCATGTACTGTCCAGCTTATACCATTTTTGACTTGTGTACGTACCGCCCTTTACACTTCCTCTTACAATTTAGTAGTCTTATTGATGTCATCCACCTTAGAAGTACCTTTGGAATAGGTGGAAATGTATACTCTCTGTGGCACATCTGATAACTGCATAGAACTATAGTAGGAATACCTAGAATGGCAGGAGTTCTAATCCCAATGCTGGCAACTGTGTGTGTGTGTGTGTGTGTGTGTGTGTGTGTGTGTGTGTGTGTGTGTGTGTGTGTGTGTGTGTGTGTTTGTGATGATCATATCTTGTGTGGGTTATACCATTTTGATGTGTATACCATATATGGCTGGTGACCACCTCCCGCTGCCATTACTATATATAGTGTGGAACCAGCATCTACCTCACATGCAGCAGGTTAAACCATTGTACAGTCCTCTGCACAGATGTGTCTTTGATATCCATATGTTTGCACCCTATACAAGGTCGGAAGTGGTCTGTGTGCCTTAACAATGCCCATGTATGTGATATTGTAGCCAAATAGGCCACAGTGAGTGTACTGACACATATGGCAGCATGAGGTATCATACCTGACTGAAACATAAGGCTGATACGATGTCAATGCTGATACGATGTCTGCGACCCTCCACAGGTGGACAGCCTTGTTGGTGCAATACATGACTCCAGATGCTTAGTTTTACAAGTGAACTGTTCCTGTTATGGGTCACATTAAAGCCTGTAAAGGGTGTGGACTGATATATTGTGGTCCTACTTAGTATGTAACAGGAATACCTGGCATTTTAACAGGGGTGTGTACACAATTTATATCCACTGTATACCACTAATGTGTCGATTTACCTTTGAAACGTTGAAACTCAAATTGTCAAAATACGGTTGTGCGGAAGTATGTTTTTAGGTTTTTGGATAGCCAAAAAAAATGCATCAAATGTGCAATGAAAGAATGCACACTGACATTTGCTCATTGCAGATTCGGCATTTTAGGTGCAAAGTGCAGTATAGTGGGATCGGGAAATGGACCCTTTCCCCACTGTAGTGCGACATCAGAGTTAGAATATTAAAGTAGGGGGTGGGGGCACAGCCACCCACATGGGGGGTGCAGGGGGCTTGACCCCCTGCATTACACTGTGTGTTCGATATCAGAGTTAGAAGCTCAGTGAATTTGCTGTTCGATTTACTGAGTCTTGAACTTCCATGACGTTCGGCAAGCAGAAATCGGCATTTTGGTTTGCCCAACTGGCTGTTTGCAAACATGGTTTTTCAATGTTTCGAAGGTAAACCAATGTGTCACACATGTCCCTACCTTAGGTTGTTTGTCCAGCCCCATTTTGCTGGTCTCTGTCTTGACATCTTGGCACCGACAAGTTGTGTGGTATGCTACAGGAATGCTGAATTCACATCAGATAGGCCCCAGTGGTGACCACTGTAATGCAATGGAGTTAACCACACCACAAGTGAACATGCATAAAAAGCAATATAGCTATTACATAAAACAATATAGCTATTACTGATGGTTGTGTGCATGCCCTTCACATACCTGGCAACAACAGAACAATGTCATATTCACCAGCTTCAGACTGGTGTCCCATATGCAGTCCAGAGGGTCCTAGGAAGTTGTGAGAGGGAGTTACTGTAAGCAGACTCACATGTGGCCTTGGTACAGGATGGATGCAGCATGTCTGCACATGTACAGTACTAACCCCAGTAATACACAATGTCCTGTCCTCAATATAGATTTGCACCTCTGTGCATTAGAAAACCCCACCCACAACTGCAATCAACCTGACACATGGATGTAGATACAATACAGATAAATTAGTGTACTAATCCCCACTGGGCCCTTACCTGTACGCCCCTCGTCCAGTGTGTGTGCAACCCACTTCCACAATGCTTCCCGCAGCTTCATCGCTTGTGAGTTGGGCGGGTGCCTCAAGTTTGGTGAGGAGCTCCTCGGTGGGTGTCAGTGGAGGCTAGATGCCCACCTGTGGCTAGGTTCCCTCGCTTCAGCAACAGCCCATTGACAGGCATGGTGGATGAGGTCAGTGGCCTGATGTTGCACATGCACATAAGTTCTGCTGTGCAGGCTGCATCATTTACCCTGTGGACAACACTGTTCCACAGGGCGGTCCTCTCCCACACGTCTTCTACTCTCTGTCCAAATAACAGGGCATAATGTCCAATTACATATTGGGTGATGATGTCAGTTTCCCCAATAGAGAATGCTGGTAGGCAAGCCCTCTGCATGTTACCTGGAAGACATAAACAGGAAAAAAGTCACAGAACCTCATACAGGTGTCAAATTGAACATCAACAGTGGATATTACTTGCAAATAATCTACACTACACCATAACCCTCCAAGCTATCGGGACTATAGCAGCTTGCATTACACGCCTGTCCCTGAGCTATTTTATTCCCATCAGTACTGGACACTTGATTGCATAATCTTCTGTTCCCCATTTATTTTTGTGTAGAGGGTTGACAGTGGCCATCTTCCATGTGGATGGTGTGTGGATGATGGTAGGTCTGTGTTTGATTGTGGTGTGTGATGGAGCTGTGAACACATGCCTGAGTTCATGTAGGAGGCAGATGGTGATGTTATTATGCCTCATGGAGATATGCTGTTGTTGCCATCAGTAAGCAATATGTACATGCTCATCATTGCTGAGGGGAGGAGTGTGGTTGAAGTGCATATCCCCCAGTACAACTGGGGTGGATAGGGTGGCAATGTTCCCACCTAACCTGCGTGATGCAGGTTGCCTATATCCATGGCATGTGAGTATGAGGTGTTTTTTACCCCCAGTACAGGGTGAATTGTGCTGTTTCCTCTGAGACTTACAACATATGTGGAGACACAGTTGTAATTGTCCTTGGTGGTGTGGATATGTCTGATTTGTAGTCATAGTCAGCCTTACAGGAAGTCACCTGTGAACTTGCATGCTTGCTCAGATATAGGTGGACTTGCTTCCAAGTTGTTGCCTGCACTTATGTGTCCCCGTACAGCCAATGTAGCAACCTATTATATGGTTTGTGTATTGCTGCTGTCCACCAAAGGTGATTACTCTACCTTGGCGGAGACTGGTTATACAGGTCAGGTACTACTGAGTCCATATAGTTACACTGGATATAAAGGGTACACACCCCTGTTACAATGCCTGGTATTTGTGCAATTGGAACATGACACCACAATAACTCATTTCAAAACAATTCAACCTGTAATGTGACCTATAGCCTGTACAATTTGATTGAAAACATAACAATCTGGTCTGTGAAAACATATGGAAATAATAATCAGTACAATAAGCCAGTTGAATGAGTGTGCACACCCTTAAACTGATATGTTGTGTATGCACCTGGTGAGATGGTTACAGCATTATTTTATCTTGGTTTGGACTCTAACATCATGGCACATCTTCACTTGGCAATAGTTGCTCGCCTTCCTAGAAACAAATTTGATTGTATTTCAATGGAATTGTACAGGTTAGGGGTCACATTCAACATAAGAAACATTATGAAATGATTTTATGTGGTATGATTGTCATATAGCACACAAACCTTGCTTTCCAACAGGGGTATGTACACTTGTGATATCCGTTGTGTATAGGTGTTGATATAGCTAGTAGTGGTAGGCATGGACAGAGGGTCATAACACAGTTGGACACTTCTCCGATTAACACCTGATAATCATGCCTACTCTAGTACCCATATCAGTGTCAGGGCAATGCAACCACCAGTAGTTGTACACATTTATGTCTGTTGTATGCACTGACACTGATATTACACACGTGCAGCATGCACAACCTATGTACCTGACTGCTTGAAACCCATGTGATTAGTTTTGTGCCTTCCAGCTGAACATATGCATACATACATGTGCTCAGGGGATACCTGGCATACATTTCTGTTGAATGTAAGTATGGCACACTGTCTTGCTGCTCAATCATACTTCTCAACCTGTTACAGCAGTACATATGGACAATGGCACACATAAATGGGTGTCAAAGGGGGCATCAGTATTGATAGTATATTAATATAACTGCACCATACATTAGTATCTTGCGTGCACAGTAGGCTTTGACATCACTGTGATAACCTGGAAGATAGCCAAGAGTCGTAAGTAGGCTATTATGTTACAGTATCATTGCTCACAGACTTGCCAATGGTTTAGCTGACATAACACAGGTATATGTGTATGTGACTACACATATCAGTCACAAATGTGTTTATTGTCCAGCAGAACACTGTACAGTTGAATGTTATTAATTCAATATATCACATGCAGTTCAACACACGTCTGCAACAGTACTTTACTATGTGCATGCCCTATACTGGTCTCTTAGCTTTACAAGACAAACATGTATCATACTCATAATCACAGGTAACATGGATATGGAAAACATCCCATTAAATGGCCTAGCAGTGGCACAGTCACAACTGTTTGACAGACACCCCAGCAGTTGTGATATATGAGCTGCCCTTCCCAGGGTGAGTCAGGCTCCTGAGCTGCGATCCTACCTCGCAACCTCTCGGTGCATTGCATCTGGACAAAACCTAAAATGATGGGGGGATAACTAGGAACAGACTTTAAATATTCCTGTTACAAACATAGGAAGTTTGTAGAATAATACATTTTGCATTACTGTAAATATTCTTAAGGATATGGAGTCTTAAACTCAAGTCTTTGTCATTACTTGATGACTTCAATCCTCAGCTATTTGCCAGAGAAGTACAGACTTCAGGAGGAACAGACAAAAACTATGATGGGAAAATCTCACATTCTGTGAAGATCTGAACACTTGAGAGGTATGTCTGTGATCTTGCCCACTGCAGAGAGGGCCAGATGCTATGGCCATAGCAGCTGTTTAGCAGGACATTAGTATAGCATGTCTTGTTGGAACAGATATTCCTCCAAATCATATTTTACATTATTACAGACCAAGTACTACATTCAGTTACATGCTTACATTTTCCACTTACCTTTTTTCTTTATTCTCTTTTCCAGTTTATGTTTTATTTGTTCTCTCTCTCTCTCTCTCTCTCTCTCTCTCTCTCTCTCTCTGCACTGCAGGGATAGAGCTAGTTTGAATAGGTGGCAGCATGGCTTTTGTAGGTGATGCTCATGACCAGGTGATGGCCTATGCACCTATTGGGGTTCCCCACTTGCTAATTGCAAGCATAACAGCTGTGTCGTTCATCCAATAGCCAATGTCATGTCAACACATTCCTATAATTGAGTACTCCATGTGGGCGTTGGCCCTTTCCCTTCCTTTATTGAAGACATCCTGGAGTTGTGTGAGCTACTACCTCTTACAACAAGACTTGTGGAGACAAGCCAACTAAATGGTGGAGAAGGTTCAAGCCCTAGGAGCAGAATGTGAGTATTGTTGTTATATGTTTAGAATACTGCTAGTTTAACAGGGTTTGTCTGCACATGTTACTTCTGCATGGGTTTCAGGCTGACAAAGTTCTGCAAACCCTGTAAAACCAGCAACTTTTTCAGTGTATAACAGCAATATTTCAAGTATAGCCATATATTTCGGCCTCTGTCCACCAATTATGTCAGGTTTTGTCCAGATGTCATACAGTAGGAGGTTGATAGGTATACTTTTCTATCATTATTTAGTGCTGTCGTTCCTGCTGAGGAGAAAGGCTGGGAAACATGTTGAAGTCTGTACATTCAAGAGGTCGGTGTATAGAAAATGATCTTAGATGCCCTTGTAACATATTTTATGTGGGGGGCAGTAACACATGTTTTAAAACTAGGCTCTTAGAGCATGTGAGACATATTACCGATAAGAAAGATAACAGTTCTATAGTCGTACATTTGAATAAATCTCACCATGGGGACAGTAGTGGGTTCCAAGATACTGTTTTTCAAATGTTTGTTCCTCAGTTTGATGAGACATTCATAAAAGGACAATTGTTATGTACAGACTCAATGTATTAATATTAACTGTGATACCTTATACTGTAGGGGTTAAATGAGGAGTGTAATTGGAGGCTAACTAGGTGTTATTTGCTTCTTTTGATTAAGGCATGTATTTCTGGTAATGTTTTACTCCTTGAAGGCTTTGGCCAAGACATCAGAGTACAATAAATGTGTGAGAATTACTGGCTGGTTTGATTTCTCTTTGCTATGTTAATTTTATTTGTTTTGCTAAGAGGTTGTTGTATCATTGGTCATTGTGTATGGCCTATCATGATTTTGTAGAAATGTATTGTTCACTTATTTATTTGGACTGTGGGGGGGGGGGGTGGCAGATGTGAGTGTCATGGCTGCTTTTGTATCCAACTGTGCATGCTGCCTCAGTTATGGGTGGTCTGTCAGCAGCATATGTTTGTATAGGCATTTTGGGACATGTATGCATATATATATATATATATATATATATATATAGAGAGAGAGAGAGAGAGAGATATGTGTGTGTGTGTTTATATATATATATATATATATATATATATATATATGGGTCTACTGCTTTATATCGAAAATACACTTCTTCGAACTAGAGCAGCAGACCCTACACTTCAGTGAAAGTTCACTTCAATGAAAGTGCACTTTTGCTGAAGTCTAGTTCCCTGGGAACCCAAAAGAAAACACTAAAACATGTGGGCAAACCCCCCAGCACCCCCCATGTGGGGGGCTATGCCCCACACACCCCCTATTTAAATATACCAACTCTGAGACCACACTACAGCAGGGAAAAGGGAATATTCCCATTCCACGCTGTAGTGTGACTGTCGTTGAACCGTGCTTCACGGAAGTGCACTTTTACTTAAGTGCACTTTCACATAACCAAAAGTCCGAAAGTCTGCTGTTCATTTTCGAACAAGTAGACTTTCGGTCTTTTACAGTAGACCCATACATATATATATATATATATATATATATATATATATATATATATATATATATATATATATATATATATACATATATATATGTATGTGTGTGTGTGTGTGTGTGTGTATGTATATATATATATATATATATATATATATATATATATATATATATATATATATATTTCTATACACATATATATATGTGTGTGTGTGTGTGTGTGTGTGTGTGTGTATATATATATATATATATATATATATATATATATATATATATATATATATATATATATATATACATACACACCTCAGTATATATTAGTAATATATCTATGTATTGTTGTACACATATATGGATCTTCCTACATCTCTCTCTCTCTCTCTCTCTATATATATATATATATATATATATATATATTTCTATTCAGATATATATATATTTACAGACAGCAATCCTTCCTAATTGCACAGTGTCTCTTCCCTATTGTAAACTGGCTATAAAGAAGAGTATGTTTGAGAAAACATCCTAAAACCATGCTGTTGAGGTGGCTTACTGGTAAATTGCATTGACTGTGGTGTACAGGGACTTGGGCTCAAGGCCTGCAATAGTTGCTTATTTTGTTGCTAGGGAGAACAAGGACTGTTAAATTCAGAGTTATTAAGGTGGTTTTTGAGCAGCTTTAAGCGTGTTTCTGTGGGTTTTCATGGTGATAATATACGGTTAAAGAAATAGGTGCTTGCACTGTGTAGCCTTTGCTTACCATTGCGCAACACTGCTTAGCATTTACATTTAAGCAATGCTGAAACCTGCTAAGCATAGCTCAGTCTTGGTAACCATTGGTCATATTCCAGTCTGATAAAATAGCAGGGTAATGACATCTTTAATAACTGTATTTAATTTCCTGTACATAGCATGCTTCTATGTGCTGTCATGACAGTAGCAAGGGGTGTGACTATACTGTATGGGATACCTGGATACACATGGGTAGTACCACAATCTTTTCTCTTTGTATTTGTTTCATACATGGGTAGTATCCCAGGGTATATGCAGTCACACTTGCATGTTACACCAGCTACAGTGCACTGCTTGACAAAAAATGTTTAAAATATATTGTATCAGCATGTTAGTTCTTTTAGCAGTGCTTTTCCAAGTAAGAGTAGATTGCAGATTGGAGTACTAGAACCATACACCCCTGTATGCAAAGCTAGGATTCTGAGTACTGACTACCTTGTTCTTGGTGTTTGAGCTGCATGTTTTCATGTATCTCCTATTGGATATTGATCTGATGTGTTGATATTAACTGAAGACTAACTACTATGGATTTTGGACATATCATTGAGTTATCATTGAGGACTGCTGTCATGTAGTAATGGCATACCTTTCAGTTTCAGACATAAGTCTTTCAAAACATTCATCATAATGCATGTTGGCTATCTACTTTCTGTCTGTCCTCTGTACAGATGTGCAGATGTCAGGTATTGCTAAGGCCATACCATTATGTAGGTGCCCACATTGTATTGTGTGGGCCTGGACACTGCTGCTATTTCTGACATATGGGGCATTCCTTAATGTGGGCCTTGCCCCTTTTCCTTGCCTGTGTGAGGAAAATTACAGAGGTGGTGGCCTACAGATTCATATATAGTAGGTGGCAATACATCACATAACTGGACATGTGGAGACAGCCAAACAACATGGGGGTATATCCCCAGATTTGTGAACAGATTCTATGTCATCAGTGCTGTTATACACATGGTGGATTGATAGATTGACAGGGTTTGTGTGTACATGCATTTAGTGAGTGACTTCACAACTGAAAGTGATATGTCTCTGACATACCTCTCCACTGGTACACTGTCCAGAGACTGGCCACATGTCTGCCTGTTATGTTTTATCTGTTCCCCAGACAGTTGCTGTCTTTAGTAAATCAGTTGTGGACTCTGGGGAATGCTGTCAGTAAATGCTCACATCTAGTGGTATTACCAATGTCATATTCCTCATAAAGGATATTACAACAAATCCAGTAACATCTGCAACTGTCTCAATCGATGACAGCAAGATGTCCAATCTACCCCTGTGTTTGTGCCTCTGTCCCCAAATGATGTCAGGCTTTGCCCAGATGTCTATGAGGTACAGACTTGTTTATTATCATTATTTCTTGACTTCATTCCTGCTACCATCCCAGTGATGTAGTAGACCCACAGACAAGTCAGGGAAGAGGCCTTAGGTTCATAGGTTCATAGGTAAATACTACGCTAATAGCCCTGGAGCCTTTACAAGCCTAGCCCATCAGATTACCCTGGCATTGGCCACCTGACCTTAGTTCCTAGTGCCTCTGTCGAATAAAACCACTGGAGTGATCCCTGGGGTGAAGTTTCTATTTCCCATCCACTCATAAAGATTTCTCTTGAAGAGGGCCAGTGAGGTGCTCTGCTTGACATGTATGGGAAGTCTATTCCATAGCATGGGCAGTCTATGGGTTATGAACCTGTCCCTCCAGCATGTTCTGTTGATTGAGATAATGAGGTTGAGGTCTCTGGAGTGTGTGGTGCAGAGTGATTGGGATTTCTTCTGATGTAGCATTTCTAACAGAACTAGGTCAGACAGGGTCTATATCATATAGTTGAACTATCATAAGTTGGACTATGTAAATATTGACCTTGGAAGTTTGAAATGCATGAACTTCGAAGACTCAGAACAGCAATTTTTTTTCCAGGGAAAAAATTGCTGTTTCGGTACAAAACAAAAAAACAAATGAACACTTCAAACTCTTCCCACACCCCCCTTCTTAAATATATCAACTCCGAGATCATACTACAGTGGAGGAAATAGCAAAGCCGCGGAAACGGCCCACCAAATTATTTCCCTGAGAAAATATTTGGTGTTCTGCAGCTTCGCTATTTTGAGATTTCAAACTTCCCAGTTTGAAGTTTTGGCATTCAGACAATTCTGTGTTCGAACTAATAATATAGACCTGGTCAGACATCACTTTGTAAGTCAAGCAGAGATCACCTCTAAGTAGGCAATATGAGACAGAGAATAGTTGGAGTTTTTTTAGTCTGTCCATATAGGGCAAATGTTTAAGGCCTAGGATCCTCTTTGTGAGGTACTTTTGTGGCCTCTCCAGTTGCTATAGATGTCTAGTGAGGTACATGCCAAATGAGGCATTGTACTCAATGGTTAGCCTAATGAGGGAAGAGTAGAGGGAGACAATGACCTCTTTCTTCCTGGATGCAAAACCCTTAGTAATGAGATGTACCACACAGAAGGACTTTCTGACTACAGTGGCAATGTGGTGGTCAAAAGAGAGGTTGCTGTCAAACTGTGTTCCCAGATCTCTTATAATGCTTTCTGTGTTCAGTGGACTGCCATCGATGTGGTAATTCATAGAAACTGGGTTTTTCCCAAAGGGGATGATGGCACATTTTTTGGTATGGAGCTTAAGGCCATGGTTCTGACACCAGTCATTGGTCTCAATGAGGCCTTTCTGTAGGATGTCAACATCACTTGGGGAGTTTATAATAGCTCCCAACTTGAAATCGTCTATGAACTTTGTCAGCCAGAGTCCCTTCATGTTGGCCTGGACATCAGAGAAGTAGATACTAAACAGGAGAGGAACCATGACCGAACCCTGTAGGACTCCACTCATGACTGGTCGGCAGTCTGACTTGGAGTCAGCTACTTTCACACTGTGGGTTCTACCTGTGAGCCACTTTGCAACCCACCTAGTGAAATAGAGGTTGATGCCAAGCTTAGTGAGTTTTTCTATGATTCCTGAGTGGGGAATGGTATCAAAGGCCTAGGCCAGATCAAGGTAGGCTGTATGATCAAGTTGAGTAGGCATGATCTACCCTTCACAAAACCAAACTGTGTGAGATCCAGAGTTTGGAGATTCCCTATATCCTTGTTTATTAGGTCCATGATGATGCATTCCATAGCTTTACATATCAGACTCGTCAGGCTAATGGGGAGATAGTTCCCAGGGTCTGTAGTCGCGCCTCCTTTCTGGAGAGGGATGACTGTAGCAGTGCACCATTCAGTACGGACAAAGCCTGAGGTGAGGCTATGATGAACAAGGCACACAGGTGAGGTGCCAGTTCACTCTGTAGTTCATGTATGTGTTCATCCAGGGATATTGTCAGGTCCCATAGAAGCTGTATTCTTGGCCTTGGACAGTACTGTTTTAACCTGTGCAGCAGTAATACTGGATGCCTGGCAATCTACTGGTATTGTGACTGGTCCCTTAAGGGGGGAGAGAGGGGTGAAGTTGGCATTGAATCTGTCAGCCAGTATATTGGCAGTATCTGTTGGCTCGGTATAGGAGCTACCATTGTGCAGTAGCTCAGAGCAAATCTGGGAATTGCTGTGGAGATTCTTTACATAAATATAGATGGCCTTGTGGTTGTCTTTACTCTCTGCTGCAATTCTGTTTTCATAGCTAGCTTTAGAGGATTTAATGAGGGAACTCAACTTTTTGTTGAGGCTGATAAGGGAGTTTTTCCAGTTTTGGAACTTCACCTTATTCCGCATCAGTTTCCTCCTTCTGTTGTAGAGTTTTTTTATGACAGGAGACCACAAGATTGGCTTCCATTTTTTTTGGAGGAGAGCATCCTAGTTTTATTGGGTATGGCAAGATGCATGCATTTGTCTATGTGTTCGTACAGTGCATTGGTGTATGATTTGGCAGTCATGTAACTGATTTCCATTTGCATGGGTGCAGTGAAGCTAGCCACCACTGTTTTTAGGAGCCCAAAGTTAGCTTTGGAGATGTTTTTCATGGTTTACCTTTGTGAGGGGGGAAGGGGGGTATGGATTTCCAAGTTGATTAATTTGTGGTCAGATCTAACCAGGGAGGAGTTGACTATTGGTGTAGATCAACGTTTGCCATGTTAGTAATGACCAGGTCAAGGATGTTGCTACCTCTAGTGGGGGTAAGAATGAGCTGGTCCAGGGCACTGGAATTAATGAATTCTAGGAAATGCTGGGCAAGTGTATTGGTACATGAGTAGTTTTCCTAGTTAATGGAGGGGTAGTTGAAGTCACACAGTATGAGAGTGTTAGGTTGGACCTTAATATTCTCCATGGTGCTTAGGAACATGGGGTGTGAGTCTTGGGACATGGCTGGGGACATATAGCAGGCTGCAAGCTGAATCACTGTCTTACCCAATGTTAGCTGCACCTGAAGTATCTCAGATATGTTATGTTGGGCTACCAATCTGAAGGTGTGCACATCCTTTATGAATATGGAAACACCACCACCTTTGGAGCTTTGGTTCAAGTTCAGGGGCTGATATGAGTCCTGAGCCTGTACATTCTGAGGTACATGTGAGAGGCCTGTGTATGTCTGGTCATTGTTAACAGATTGTCATGACTGTGTACACATATCATGTGTACATGTTATCTGGGCTGTTTATGGAGGGGGTGGATGTAAGTGTTATGGCTCCTTCTTTATCTGACTGTGCATGCTGCTCCAGTTTCTGCTGATCTATTGGCTGTATGTGTTTGTAGGGGCAGACTGAGACATGCCCTGTACCAAGGTCAGGATGCAGACTACACTGAGAATTGGGACTGTATATGTAGAGCTAGTGTGTGAGTGGCAAACAATGATGTATTTGTTCACACAGTCTGTATACTCTACTGTTCACTTGACTTACCAGTATGTGACTGCATTAGTACTGAGATGTGCCACATAGAAGAACTTTTTGACCACAGAGGCAATGTGGTGGTCAAAAGAGATATTCCTGTCAACCTGTGTGCCCAGATCTTTTATAATGCCTTCTTTGTTCAGTGGACTACCATCGATGTGGTAATTCATGGGAACGGGGTTTTCCCCAAAGGGGATGATAACACATTTTCTGACATTGAGATTAAGGCCATGGCTCTGACACCAGTCACTGGTCATTGGAATATATATCTATATATATATATATATATATATATATATATATATATATATATATATATATATATATATATGGGTCCTAGTTGTATAGTCGAAAGTACGGTTCATCAAACTGTATTTTGTTGAACACACTTTAGCGAAAGCGCATTTTGTCGAAAATGCACTTTCGGTAAAGAAAAAAAAAAACATGCAATTTGCATGTAACATTAGTTGTACATCAACGTATACTGTTGATGTACAAGAAACTCTTGTTGAGATCGTGGTACAGTGGGGATAAGGGAATATTCCCTTTCCCCCACTGTAGCGCGATCTTGGAGTGAGAATATTGAGGTAGGGTTGTGGGGGGGGTGCCTCCTACATAATACTGTTTAATCTATTTATTTTTTTTATTTACTTTTTATTTTTTTGTTCTGCGAAAGTGCATTTTCGATGGAATGCACTTTTGCAGAAGTGAGTTATCGAAAGTAGGGTTCGATGAACCGTATTTTAGATAAATCATCTTAGACCCATATATATATATATATATATATATATATATATATATATATATATATATATATATATATATTCAGATATATGTATATATTTATATATATTGATATTGATAACATTTGTTTTACATACATTTCTGATATATATATATATATATATATATATATATATATATATATATATATTGTTTCTATATATATATATATATATATATATATATATATATATATATATATATATATATCATATATGTGTATTTTTTATATGTATATCTCTACATATATTATGCATTAATGTATATATATATATATATATATATATATATATATATATATATATACATGCATCTCCATACACATATACATTTATATCTATGTACAACACATGACTAATGTTAACAAAACTTTTCCCTACTGTTGAATGACTCTGCTGTATGATATGTTTGAAAAAATATCAGTCATGTCTGTAGCTCAGATGGCTTATTGGTAAATTGTTGTGGCTATGGTGTCTGGGATCCTGCATTCAAGACTTAAATGGGCTGATTATTTTGCTGCTGGATAGAACAAGGGCTGTTGGATACAGAGTGATTAAGACACTTTTAAACAGTTGCAAACAGGTTTAAGCGGGTTTCCGCGATGGTCAACAATGCTAATGTCTGGTTAACTATGCTGACAGACAGCCTTAGAAGTGCTCGATCTGTGTAGGCATTGATTAGCACTATACAAACAGGATTAGCCTACTTACTACTGCTTACCCCCACTTACCAACATGCTAATTTCTTTAATAGAAAAGAAAAAAGGAGTGTTAGGAAAGTGGTGAAAATGGGGGCACAAAGAGGGAAAAAACAATAGGAAAGATAGCTAGGGATGTGCAGGATGGGTGTAGGGAAGATCCATAGCTGTCCATTTCTTCTACAGGAACAGCTGTGCATATCTTATGAATTTGAAGGTAAATTTGGACACTCAAACCCCTGAAAGAGGGGTGAGGACAACAATAATGTGTTGTGAAGCCAATTAGACCAGATTACATGTGTCCAGTGGACACGTGTCCGAAATGGAAAGCTATGTATGGGGAGACATTTTTATTTGGAAACATATTGCCCTTTTTTTTTTTAAGACGAGAGTGGGATGCTGGGGAAGGATAATAGGTATATTTGGGGAGGTAGGTTGGGTAGGAAGACAGACAAGGCAGACAAGACACCATACAGGGGTGGTATATGACACATGTGGGGGGTAAACACCTTGGATTGGGAGGTGTGTTTGGTAACTGGAAGCCCACTAGCCCCCAAATTGATACAGTAGAACTGAGGCCCCACCTATTGGCAGTCACCACTGCACCTTTACGGCCCATAAGGTGGCTGTATTGGGGGCTGAGCAGGAGGGGCAAGCTGACCCTCTAATTGTACCACTACTAAAAACTCATGAAGTCCACCACAGCAGTAAAACTTAATAATAAAATCAAAACTTTAATAAAAAGAATATAACATAAAATAAGCAGTCCTCAGTCTTCCGATAAGCGCTTTCAGCAAATAAGCCTTCCTCAGATCGTATAAAAAGAACTGTTCAGCTTTTGCATTTATAAGGCATCACAGCCATTCCTCATTTAGTTCTCTGACACGCCCTTGTTGCAAACCAAAAGGAGGCCATCTAGCAGAGCGGTATAATTTCCTTCATTGTAATTAAAGGGGCAGTGCTTCTCTTTACTATAGGATTGTATATGAGGAAACTAATAGCTATGGATGTGAATACATTATTTGAATGAAGCAACATTCAAGCAAACTTGCTAATCATATTCCTTCTATTCTTAAGTGCAGGTTTTAATGGCACAATAGTATTCAAGTCTGGTGATCTGTTTGCTCTTAAATTAATTATCCAGCATGTTTCCCTTAGCTCTGTGCGATTATGAACATCACCTCCTCTTGTGGTCTGACAGACTGCCTCTATGGCCTTAAATACAAAGTAATGAGAAGGATACTGTGCTACGTGGGCTGCTAAGGCATTATTGGGATCTTTCTGATTGATGTCCCTCAAATGTCTGAGGATACGTTCCTTAAGACGTTGATCTGTTTTGCCAACATAAAAAGCACTACATTGGCAGCAAGTCACTAAGTATATGATGTGGGAACTAGTACAATCAGCATAGACATTAAAATTGTACTGTTGCCTGGAGTATGGATGTACAAAAACATTGGAGCTGTCAATGGAGTTGCAAGCTTTGCATCTTAAGCACTTGAAAGTGCCCTTTCTATTAGAATTGGGCCTATTTCTTTCAAATCCATCTTTGTTGCAATGAGACGTTTCAAATTCTTCTTATTCTTGTATAGGAATCTGGGCTGTTCACCTACAATGTCTCTTATTTTGTCATCAGTTGTCAATACCGGCCAAAACTTCCTAATAACTTCACATACTTGCTTATTGTCAGCAGTGTATGTTAACAAACATTTAACTTGCTGTGATTGAGTTTTAAGATCCAGGCTCTCATGATGACTCGATGTGGGTTCAGAGAAGTAGGGACGTCCCTTTCCTCTCCTTAATTCCTGTGGATCATGCTTCAATCTTAGATTCTTTCTTTTATAGTATGTTTTACTTAAATGTGTCTCAATATTTCTCTGTTCTGCTACAAAGTCTTCATTCTCAGTACATAATCTTGAGGTTCTTAAGATCTGATTCTCAAAGATGTTATCAAAAATATGTCTGGGTGCATACTCCCCCTATGCAGATAATGATTTCTCCAGGTTTCTTTTCAATGAATTCCTGTACTGATACCTCTATCAGGATGCAGATGAATCTTTACATTCAGAAATTCTATGGTCTCTGAAGAATGTTTAACCACAAACTCAAGAAAATCAGTGCTTTCGTTGATAAAGTTGACAAAAAGGTCCAATTGTGTAGAGCTGCCTCTCCAAAGGATAAAGACATCATCCACAAAACGGCTGTAGTACACTAGATATTGTTTCCAAGTGCTGGGTATCAGTTCATTATGTTCCCACTCAGCCAGAACCAAATTAGAGTAACTATTTGCACATGGGGTGCCCATAGCCACACCCCATGTCTGCAAATTGAAAGAATCCCCATACATAAAGATGTTATTTTCCAATACAAGTTCCAGCAAGGAACATATTGGTTCTACTTCCATACTGTTCCTTGCTAGGAAAGATCGTATTGCCTGTAGACCATAGTCATTCGGAATCACAGTAAACAAACTCTTGATGTCCATTGTCACTAGTAACAAATCTTCATATTTCTTGAGGTCCTTAGTAACTAAAAAGAGTTTTTCCAGAAAATCTCCTGAGTCCTTCAATACAGTTCCTGCTAGTGGCAGGGCCTTCTTTAATTCATTCTCCACGTACATGGAAACAGGTTTAGTTACCCACCCCCTACCAGAAACTATGGGATGTAGGGGTGGGTCAACTGGATCCTTGTGAATTTTGGGGAGTCCGCTGATGTATGGAAACATAGGTTTAGGGCAATCAAAGAACTCATATAGTTCATGTGAGATATTCGCCTCTATCAATAGATCATACAGATGGCTGCGAAAATGATCTACCTTAGTCGTAGCTTCACTGCAACTTAATTTTTTACACGTTCTTTCATCATCCAGCATAGAGAGCATTTTATGCCTGTACCATACGGCTTCCATCACTACTATACATCCTCCCTTATCAGCAGGCTTGATGGCCAAGCTGTCTGTCTCCTTTAGCTGCTTCAGCATTTCATTCTCATTAGTAGTTAAAATGAAGAAACGTCCTTGTCCTTTGGTTGTATTACCCCTTAGTTTGAAGATTTAATCTTCTCATAATCTCAAGAACATCTCCACTGATGGAGGATTAGGGGGAACAAAGCTAGTCAATTTTGTATAAGGTAGCCGTCTACTGTCATTAGCTTGTCCAAAAATACATTTTAATGCAAGGTTCCTGCAAAACATTCTGATATCCAGCACAAATTCACTAATATCAGACGGTAAGGCTGGAATAAAACTCAGGCCATTGTCTAACAAGGAAATCATATCAGGGATTAAACTCTTATTAGAAAGATTCACTACTAAACTTGGTTCAGATCCAATTAAAGTGTGAGCTTCTTCCTTTTCCGTTCTTGACTCTGTGTTCTTTGAGTCCTGTGATGGTTGAATTTGGAAAAAAACGGCAAGGGCCAATTTATCAGTGCATGCATTGTTTCTTCTTTCAGTCTAGTTGCTAAATTGGGGGCTAGGAGAGCATTCCTGTTGCCGGTTTCTGCACCCATAGTGGCTGTACTACTAGACGCTTCTCTTGAATCTGTTTCAGATATTACAAAATTGGTCGGTACTGATGAGTTAAGAATAACAGGGTTGTGAATGGAAGGTTCCAGATCAGTTAAACTGACATGAGTAATCACATGCTGATGACATGCTGGACAAGCCACGTTGCTTCGCAAGGGATGGCTTGCACCTGTCACCACTGGGCCACGTTGCTTCGCAAGGGATGGCTTGCACCTGTCACCACTGGGCTTCCAGATACTGGCCAAGGCTCTTGCCACCCCCATAGTGCCTTTTTTAGGCAATGCTCAAAAGACAAATCAACCTCCGTAAAAAACAAAAATGGAAAAAAATTAAGGGTAATGCTGCTCAACGCCAGAAGTCTAAATCTCAAGATGCAGGCACTCGAAGCACTTCTCAGTATGGAGAACATTGATGTCTGTGCAGTAACTGAAACCTGGTTCAAGGCTCCTGAGAGCACTCCAGCGCTACCAGGCTATACCTCATATCATGCTTTTCGGCCTCAAGTTCCAGGTCATTACCACAAAGGAGGGGAGTGTCCATTTTCATAAAGGACACCTACACCTCTCGATTGGTGGCTACCCATGAAGCATCAGAAACCATACAAGTTTTACTCACCATAGGCAAAACTGCCATACAACTGGTCGCATGTTATAGAACACCATCCCAATCCCAGGAATCCCATCAAGCATTCCTGAAAACACTGGAGGATATGAATGTCACACCAAACACCATCATATTGGGTGACTTCAACTACCCCAACATAGACTGGGCCCACTATTCTAGCCCTAACACCCTAGCCCAAAGATTCCTGGAATTCATTAACTCAAATGCTATGGAGCAACTGGTCACTTCTCCTACAAGGAGAGATAATATACTTGACCTGATTATCACAAATATGGGGTCCAAATGCTCCGCACCAGATATAAACCCCTCACTAGTAAGATCTGACCATAAACTGATCACATTGGATGTACATATCCCACCCCCACCCCCAGAACAAAAGACTACAGTGAAAAATTTTTCAAAAGCTGACTTTACACTCCTTAAGTCAGAAATGATATCCTTTAAGCCTACTGGGTTAATGGAAACCACATCCCAAAATGCTGAATCCTACACAACAGCCTTCTACGGACATCTCCAAGAATGCATGGATCAAGCAATCCCAACTAAAACCAAGACCCTCTCCACCAACGTAAAACACCCGGTTTGGTGGACCCCGGCTATAAACAAACTGTACAACAAAAGAAGGAAGCTACTGCAGGAAAAAGCCAAATCCCACAAGGGAAAGGCTTCCCTGATCAGCACAAGTAAAAAACTACGTTCTCTCATAAAAACATCTAAAGCCAACTTTGAGAGAAAGATTGCCAAGGATACCAAAGACAATCACAAGGCCTTCTTCAATTATGTCAGAACCTTGGGAGGAAATTCTCAGATATGCTCTGAGTTGGTACACAATGACAGAAAATTCACTGACCCTACCGACATTGCCAATATTCTGGCAGATAGGTTCAGTGCAAATTTCTCCCCTCCCTCACCCCCTAAAGATGTAATAATTATCCCTGCTGAATGTAACCTACCTGTCATCTCAGACATACAGGTGAAATCAGCACTCAACAAAGCAAAAAACACAGCATCTATGGGACCCGACGGTATCCCCGGTTGCGTGTTACGTGAACTTCAAGATGAACTAAACCCGCACCTAAAAACGCTATTCAATCTTAGCCTCACTACAGGATATGTACCTGAACACTGGCACAGCAACAGTGGTCCCACTCCACAAAGGGGAAATTCTACTGACCCTGGTAACTACCGCCCCATAAGTCTGACCAGCCTGGTCTGCAAGGCTATGGAAAGAATCATCATGGAACTCATAAATGGCAATATTGGAGATCTGCAGACCCTTGATCCCACCCAGTTCGGTTTTGTAAAAGGCAGATCCTGCCTCTTAAACCTGGTTGACTTCTTCGAGACAGTCACTAGTGCCATCGACGAGGGCAAGGCTGTCCACACTGCCTACTTGGACTTGGCTAAAGCCTTTGACACGATACCACACTCTGGCATCATAGACAAGCTCAGCAGCCTAAATGTAAATCCATATGTCACAAGATGGGTAGCAAACTGGCTAAAAACAGAACCCATAAGGTCAAAATTGCTGGAGCCATGTCAGACTCAAAACCAGTCACAGTGGTGTCCCACAGGGCTCAGTCTTGGGACCACTCTTATTCGGCATTTACTTCTCGGATGTGAAAGCAAATATGGGAGGATTATGGCTGACAAAGTTTGCAGATGACTGCAAACTGGGTGCCATAGTTGATTCACCTGCTGACACACACATCCTACAGAAAGGTCTCACTGAAACGGACAACTGGTGCCGGAATCATGGCCTCAAACTTAACGCCAAAAATGTATAGTCATCCCTTTGGGAAAAACAAAGTACCCACAAATTATCACATAGACAATAACCCACTGAGTACGGAAGAAGTAATCAGAGACCTGGGGACTCAAGTCGATAGTGACCTCTCCTTTGACAACCATGTTGCCAAAGTGGTCAGAAAGACATTCTACCTTGCCCATCTCATCATGAAGGGATTCTCATCCAGATCAAAGGAGGTCATTGTACCTCTATATTCCTCACTTGTCAGGCCCATGATTGAATATAATGCTCCATTTGGGATGTATCTCACCCGGCACATGCAACAACTGGAAAGACCCCAGAAGTACCTCACCAAGAGGATCATGGGTCTCAAACATGTGCCTTATCCAGCTAGATTAAAGAAACTCCAGCTCTATTCAGTAGCATACCGCCTGCTCAGAGGTGATTTGTGCCTAACATATAGGGCCATGTCCAACCAAGAACTGATGGACATGCTCCATCTCAAAAAAATCCAGATCCACCAGAACCACGCGAGCTAAAGATTTCAACCTCTGCACAAATATAAATAAAACATGCTGGAGGGATAGATTCATAACACAGAGGTTACCCGTACTCTGGAACAAAATCCCAGTTCATGTGAGACAGAGCCCTTCATTGGCACTGTTCAAGAAAAATCTCGATGCATGGATGGGAGATCGTAAGTTTACCCCGGGAGTCACCTCAGTGTCACTACTAGACAGAGGTATAGTTTACTAAATAATGGGGTCCCACATGTGTCACTACTAGAGAGGCGCAACTATATAATACGGGGTGGCGTAAGCCACATCATTGTTGGCTAGGCTTGTAAATGCCCCAGGGCAGATAGCCTAGTACACTACTATGAAACTATGAAACTATGAAACATCTTCTCCATTAGGTCTGGAAAAAGGTATCTTCTCCTTATGTGGTGGTAGAGCTCCCCGCCCCCTATTATTGAATTCCTCTCTCGGCCATTCAAAGATATGGCCTCTCAAAAAATCCCGATGGTCATGGGCTAGCTTTTTAACCTTCTGCTGTCTTAGCTTCGCTTAATAAGCATTCAAGTTAATCTGTAGTTGTTCTAGGCTATTCAGATGTGAGTCTGCAGCTCTAAGCTTTCCAATTCAGTCTGCTTAGTTGATATAATCGCTGCCATCCTTTCCTCTTCCGGTTTGAAAAATTCTATCAGCAAGTTCATGTATTTTCGACTTGTTTCAAGATTTATAATTTGCCATTTTGCGAGCAGATCCGGATAAGTGTTCCCATATGAGGGTAAACACTTCATTCGCATACCTCGAGGTACAATTTGATAGTGCAAGCATGCTTCCATATGGAAGCGTTGCCAGTGCAGTTTCTTGAGCCGGTAAGCTGCATTCTCCACTTCCCGAAATATACAATTAAAATTATTATCAGGAACCGATGCAACAACTGTGGAAGCAGCTACATTACCCAAATTCAGATCTAAAAGCGGGTTCAATAAGTCTCCCGATAGATTAGAAATATTGCATGTTCTGAGGTTGTCATTCAGGTTCAATTGCTGGCTCGCCATGTTCAGAGTAAGAAACAAAAACAGTCAATAGGTAAAAAACTTTCTTACACTGTGAAGGACACCAATGAGGAAGAGAAAAGGCAAACACTACTAAAAACTCCTGTTGTCCACCACGGCAGTAAAACTTAATAATAAAATCAAAACTTTAATAAAAAGAATATAACATAAAATAAGCAGTCCTCAGTCTTCCGATAAGCGCTTTCGGCAAATAAGCCTTCCTCAGATCGTATAAAAAGGACTGTTCAGCTTTTGTATTTATAAGGCATCACAGCCATTCCTCATTTAGTTCTCTGACATGCCCTTGTTGCAAACCAAAAGGAGGCCAGCTAGCAGAAAGGTATAATTTCTTTCATTGTAGTTAAAGGGGCAGTGCTTCTCTTTACTATAGGATTGTATATGTGAAAACTAATAGCTATGGATGTGAATACATTATATGAATGAAGCAACATTCAAGTAAACTTGCTAATCATATTCCTTCTATTCTTAAGTGCAGGTTTTAATGGCACAATAGTATTCAAGCCTGGTTATCTGTTTGCTCTTAAATTAATTATCCAGCATGTTTCCCTTAGTTCTGTGCGATTATGAACATCACCTCCTCTTGTGGTCTGACAGACTGCCTCTACGGCCTTAAATACAAAGTAATGAGAAGGATACTGTGCTACGTGGGCTGCTAAGGCATTATTGGGATCTTTCTGTTTGATGTCCCTCAAATGTCTGAGGATACGTTCCTTAAGACGTTGATCTGTTTTGCCAACATAGAAAGCACTACATTGGCAGCAAGTCGCTAAGTATATGATGTGGGAACTAGTACAATCAGCATAGACATTAAAATTCTACTGTTGCCTGGAGTATGGATGTACAAAAACATTGGAGCTGTCAATGGAGTTGCAAGCTTTGCATCTTAAGCACTTGAAAGTGCTCTTTCTATTAGAATTGGGCCTGTTTCTTTCAAATCCATCTTTGTTGCAAATGAGACATTTTAAATTCTTCTTCTTCTTGTATAGGAATCTGGGCTGTTCACCTACAATGTCTCTTATTTTGTCATCAGTTGTCAATACCGGCCAAAACTTCCTAATAACTTCACATACTTGCTTTTTGTCAGCAGTGTATGTTAACAAACATTTAAGTTGCTGTGATTGAGTTTTATGATCCAGGCTCTCATGATGACTCGATGTGGGTTCAGAGAAGTAGGGACGTCCCTTTCCTCTGCTTAATTCCTGTGGATCATGCTTCAATCTTAGATTCTTTCTTTTATAGGATCTTTTACTTAAATGTGTCTCAATATTTCACTGTTCTGCTACAAAGTCTTCATTCTCAGTACATAATCTTGAGGTTCTTAAGATCTGATTCTCAAAGATGTTATCAAAAATATGTCCTGGGTGCATACTCCCCCATGCAGATAATGATTTCTCCAGGTTTCTTTTTTCTGAATTCCTGTACTGATACCTCTATCAGGATGCAGATGAATCTTTACATCCAGAAATTCTATGGTCTCCGAAGAATGTTTAACCACAAACTCTAGAAAATCAGTGCTTTCATTGATAAAGTTGACAAAAAGATCCAATTGTGTAGAGCTGCCTCTCCAAAGGATAAAGACAGCATCCACAAAATGGCCGTAGTACACTAGATATTGTTTCCAAGTGCTGGGTATCAGTTCATTATGTTCCCACTCAGCCAGAACCAAATTAGAGTAACTATTTGCACATGGGGTGCCCATAGCCACACCCCATGTCTGCAAATAAAAAGAATCCCCATACATAAAGATGTTATTTTCCAATACAAGTTCCAGCAAGGAACATATTGGTTCTACTTCCATACTGTTCCTTGCTAGGAAAGATCGTATTGCCTGTAGACCATAGTCATTCGGAATCACAGTAAACAAACTCTTGATGTCCATTGTCACTAGTAACAAATCTTCATAATTCTTGAGGTCCTTAGTAACTAAAAAGAGTTTTTCCAGAAAATCTCCTGAGTCCTTCAATACAGTTCCTGCTAGTGGCAGGGCCTTCTTTAATTCATTCTCCACATACATGGAAACAGGTTCAGTTACCTATCCCCTACCAGAAACTATGGGACGTAGGGGTGGGTCAACTGGATCCTTGTGAATTTTGGGGAGTCCGCTGATGTATGGAAACATAGGTTTAGGGCAATCAAAGAACTCATATAGTTCTTGTGAGATATTTGCCTCTATCAATAGATCATATAGATGGCTACAAAAACGATCTACCTTAGTTGTAGCTTCACTGCAACTTAATCTCTTATACGTTCTTTCATCATCCAGCATAGAGAGCATTTTATGCCTGTACCATACGGCTTCCATCACTACTATACATCCTCCCTTATCAGCAGGCTTGATGACCAAGCTGTCTGTCTCCTTTAGCTGCTTCAGCATTTCATTCTCATTAGTAGTTAAATTGAAGAAACGTCCTTGTCCTTTGGTTGTATTACCCCTTAGTTTGAAGATTTCATCTTCACATAATCTCAAGAACATCTCCACTGCTGGAGGATTAGGGGGAACAAAGCTACTCAGTTTTGTATAAGGTAGCCATCTACTGTCATTAGCTTGTCCAAAAGTACATTTTAATGCAAGGTTCCTGCAGAATATTCTGATATCCAGCACAAATTCACTAATATCAGACTGTAAGGCTGGAATAAAACTCAGGCCCTTGTTTAACAAGGAAATCATATCAGGGCTTAAACTCTTATTAGAAAGATTCACTACTAAACTTGGTTCAGATCCAATTAAAGTGTGAGCTTCTTCCTTTTCCGTTCTTGACTCTGTGTTCTTTGAGTCCTGTGATGGTTGAATTTGGAAAAACCGGCAAGGGCCAATTTGTCAGTGCATGCATTGCCCCTTCTTTTGATCTAGTTGCTAAATAGGGGACTAGGAGAGCATTCCTGTTGCCGGTTTCTGCACCCATAGTGGCTGTACTGCTAGACACTTCTCTTGAATCTGTTTCAGATATTACAAAATTGGAGGTCGGTACTGTTGAGTTAAGAATAATAGGGTTGTGAATGGAAGGTTCCAGATCAGTTAAACTGACATGAGTAATCACATCTTCTCCATTAGGTCTAGAAAAAGGTATCTTCTCCTTATGTGGTGGTAGAGCTCCCCGCCCCTTATTATTGAATTCCTCTCTCGGCCATTCAAAGATATGGCCTCTCACAAAATCCTGATGGTCACGGGCTAGCTTTTTAACCTTCTGCTGTCTTAGCTTCGCTTCATAAGCATTCAAATTAATCTGTAGTTGTTCTAGGCTATTCAGATGTGAGTCTTGCAGCTCTAAGCTTTCCAATTCAGTCTGCTTAGTTGATATAATCACTGCCATCCTTTACTCTTCCGGCTTGAAAAATTCTATCAGCAAGTTCATGTATTTTCGACTTGTTTCAAGATTTATAATTTGCCATTTTGCGAGCAGATCCGGATAAGTGTTCCCATATGAGGGTAAACACTTCACTCGCATACCTCAAGGTACAATTTGATGGTGCAAGCACGCTTCCATATGGAAGCGTTGCCACTGCAGTCTCTTGAGCCGGTAAGCTGCATTCTCCACTTCCCAAAATATACAATTAAAATTATTATCAGGAACCGATGCAACAACTGTGGAAGCAGCTACATTACCTAAATTCAGATCTAAAAGCGGGTTCAATAAGTCTCCTTATAGATTAGAAATATTGCATGTTCTGAGTTTGTCATTCAGGTTCAATTGCTGGCTCGCCATGTTCAGTGTAAGAAACAAAAACAGTCAATAGGTAAAAAACTTTCTTACACTGTGAAGGACACCAATGAGGAAGAGAAAAGGCAAACACTACTAAAAACTCCTGATGTCCACCACGGCAGTAAAACTTAATAATAAAATCAAAACTTTAATAAAAAGAATATATCATAAAATAAGCAATCCTCAGTCTTCCGATAAGCGCTTTCGGCAAATAAGCCTTCCTCAGATCGTATAAAAATGACTTTTCAGCTTTTGTATTTATAAGGCATCACAGCCATTCCTCATTTAGTTCTCTGACATGCATTTGTTGCAAACCAAAAGGAGGCCATCTAGCAGAGCGGTATAATTTCCTTCATTGTAATTAAAGGGGCAGTGCTTCTCTTTACTATAGGATTGTATATGAGAAAACTAATAGCTATGGATGTGAATACATTATATGAATGAAGCTACATTCAAGTAAACTTGCTAATCATATTCCTTCTATTCTTAAGTGCAGGTTTTAATGGCACAATAGTATTCAAGCCTGGTGATCTGTTTGCTCTTAAATTAATTATCCAGCATGTTTCCCTTAGTTCTGTGCAATTATGAACATCACCTCCTCTTGTGGTCTGACAGACTGCCTCTATGGCCTTAAATACAAAGTAATGAGAAGGATACTGTGCTACGTGGGCTGCTAAGGCATTATTGGGATCTTTCTGTTTGATGTCCCTCAAATGTCTGAGGATACGTTCCTTAAGACATTGATCTGTTTTGCCAACATAGAAAGCACTACATTGGCAGCAAGTTGCTAAGTATATGATGTGGGAACTAGTACAATCAGCATAGACATTAAAATTCTACTGTTGCCTGGAGTATGGATGTACAAAAACATTGGAGCTGTCAATGGAGTTACAAGCTTTGCATCTTAAGCACTTGAAAGTGCCCTTTTGTATTAGAATTGGGCCTATTTCTTTCAAATCCATCTTTGTTGCAATGAGACGTTTCAAATTCTTATTCTTGTATAGGAATCTGGGCTGTTCACCTATAATGTCTCTTATTTTGTCATCAGTTGTCAATACCAGCCAAAACTTCCTAATAACTTCACATACTTGCTTTTTGTCAGCAGTGTATGTTAACAAACATTTAAGTTGCTGTGACTGAGTTTTAAGATCCAGGCTCTCACGATGACTCGATGTGGGTTCAGAGAAGTAGGGACATCCCTTTCCTCTCCTTAATTCCTGGGTATCATGCTTCAATCTTAGATTATTTCTTTTATAGGATCTTTTACTTAAATGTGTCTCAATATTTCGCTGTTCTGCTACAAAGTCTTCATTCTCAGTACAGAATCTTGAGGTTCTTAAGATCTGATTCTCAAAGATGTTATCAAAAACATGTCCCGGGTGCATACTCCCCCTATGCAGATAATGATTTCTCCAGGTTTCTTTTTTATGAATTCCTGTACTGATACCTCTATCAGGATGCAGATGAATCTTTACATCCAGAAATTCTATGGTCTCCGAAGAGTGTTTAACCACAAACTCTAGAAAATCAGTGCTTTCATTGATAAAGTTGAAAAAAAGGTCCAATTGTGTAGAGCTGCTTCTCCAAAGGATGAAGACATCATCCACAAAATGGCTTGAGTAGCTTTGTTCCCCCTAATCCTCCACCAGTGGAGGATTCTTGAGATTATGTGAGGATGAAATCTTCAAACTAAGGGGTAATACAACCAAAGGACAAGGACGTTTCTTCAATTTAACTACTAATGAGAATGAGATGCTGAAGCAGCTAAAGGAGACAGACAGCTCGGTCATCAAGCCTGCTGATAAGGGAGGATGTATAGTAGTGATGGAAGCCGTATGGTACAGGCATAAAATGCTCTCTATGCTAGATGATGAAAGAATGTATAAGAGATTAAGTTGCAGTGAAGCTACGACTTAGGTAGATCGTTTTCGTAGCCATCTATATGATCTATTGATAGAGGCAAATATCTCACAAGAACTATATGAGTTCTTTGATAGCCCTAAACCTATGTTTCCATACATCAGCGGACTCCCCAAAATTCACAAGGATCCAGTTGACCCACCCCTACATCCCATAGTTTCTGGTAGGGGTGGGTAACTGAACCTGTTTCCATGTACATGGAGAATGAATTAAAGAAGGCCCTGCCACTAGCAGGAACTGTATTGAAGGACTCAGGAGATTTTCTGGAAAAACTCTTTTTAGTTACTAAGGACCTCAAGAAATATGAAGATTTGTTACTAGTGACAATGGACATCAAGAGTTTGTTTATGGTGATTCCGAATGACTATGGTCTACAGGCAATAAGATCTTTCCTAGCAAGGAACAGCATGGAAGTAGAACCAATATGTTCCTTGCTGGAACTTGTATTGGAAAATAACATCTTTATGTATGGGGATTCTTTCTATTTGCAGACATGGGGTGTGGCTATGGGCACCCCATGTGTAAACAGTTACTCTAATTTGGTTCTGGCTGAGTGGGAACATAATGAACTGATACTCAACACTTGGAAACAATATCTAGTGTACTACGGCCGTTTTGTGGATGATGTCTTTATCCTTTGGAGAGGCAGCTCTACACAATTGGACCTTTTTGTCAACTTTATTAACGAAAGCACTGATTTTCTAGAGTTTGTGGTTAAACATTCTCCAGAGACCATAGAATTTCTGGATGTAAAGATTCATCTGCATCCTGATAGAGGTATCAGTACAGAAATTCATAAAAATGAAACCTGGAGAAATCATTATCTGCATAGGGGGAGTATGCACCCAGGACATACTTTTGATAACATCTTTCAGAATCAGATCTTAAGAACCTCAAGATTATGTACTGAGAATGAAGACTTTGTAGCAGAACAGAGAAATATTGAGACACATTTAAGTAAAAGATCCTATAAAAGAAAGAATCTAATATTGAAGCATGATCCACAGGAATTAAGGCGAGGAAAGGGACGTCCCTACTTCTCTGAATCCACATCGAGTCATCATGAGAGCCTGGATCTTAAAACTCAATCACAGCAACTTAAATGTTTGTTAACATACACTGCTGACAATAAGCAAGTATGTGAAGTTATTAGGAAGTTTTGGCCGGTATTGACAACTGATGACAAAATAAGAGACATTGTAGGTGAACAGCCCAGATTCCTATACAAGAATAAGAAGAATTTGAAACGTCTCATTGCAACAAAGATGGATTTGAAAGAAATAGGCCCAATTCTAATCGAAAGGGCACTTTCAAATGCTTAAGATGCAAAGCTTGCAACTCCATTGACAGCTCCAATGTTTTTGTACATCCATACTGCAGGCAACAGTACAATTTTAATGTCTATGCTGATTGTACTAGTTCCCACATCATATACTTAGCAACTTGCTGCCTATGTAGTGCTTTCTATGTTGGCAAAACAGATCAACGTCTTAAGGAACGTATCCTCAGACATTTGAGGGACATCAAACAGAAAGATCCCAATAATGCCTTAGCAGCCCACGTAGCACAGTATCCTTCTCATTACTTTGTATTTAAGGCCGTAGAGGCAGTCTGTCAGACCACAAGAGGAGGTGATGTTCATAATCGCACAGAGCTAAGGGAAACATGCTGGATAATTAATTTAAGAGCAAACAGATCACCAGGCTTGAATACTATTGTGCCATTAAAACCTGCACTTAAGAATATAAGGAATATGATTCGCAAGTTTACTTGAATGTTGCTTCATTCATATAATATATTCACATCCATAGCTATTAGTTTTCTCATATACAATCCTATAGTAAAGAGAAGCACTGCCCCTTTAATTACAATGAAGGAAATTATACCGCTCTGCTAGCTGGCCTCCTTTTGGTTTGCAACAAGGGCGTGTCAGAGAACTAAATGAGGAATGGCTGTGATGCCTTATAAATACAAAAGCTGAACAGTCCTTTTTATACGATCTGAGGAAGGCTTATTTGCCGAAAGCGCTTATCAGAAGACTGAGGACTGCTTATTTTATGTTATATTCTTTTTATTAAAGTTTTGATTTTATTATTAAGTTTTACTGCTGTGGTGGACATCAGGAGTTTTTAGTAGTGTTTGCCTTTTCTCTTCCTCATTGGTGTCCTTCACAGTGTAAGAAAGTGTTTTACCCCCCCTCTAATTGTACCATGCTGCTCTCAAGCTGGCATAGCAGATCTCTCAATTCCTTGTGGAGCTCACTACACACCAAACCCTGGACCTGGCTTCGGGTGACAGGATCCTGTCTGTGCCTGAGCCCAGGGTGGAGGATGAGCCCCATACCTGAGGTGGTTCCACCTGAAGATGATGCAGGACCAGCAGATGAAGAGGTTCCGGGGTGGGTCCCAGACATGCTAGGGCCTGGTGCCATGGCCAGATGAGGTGGGAGACATGGATCCACTGGGATCAGCCTTCCCAGACATGCTATGGTGTTGCGGTTTTAAAAAACTCCAGAGAGATGAACGAGATTATAAAAATGGGACTGCCTATCCGCAACCCCCCCCCCCCTTCGCAACAATGGAATGTTTCAACGGAAACAAATAGTTTTTGTAATAGTAACAGTGAGGCATTTAATTCGGATGTAAACAACTGCCCTCCGGGACAAAACCAGCCTGGTCCTGTAACACTTAATGGCGAGGATCCTGGTACTGATTTACAAGGCACCTGTGACTTAAGAAGGAGTGAACGGATCCAAAATAACAACAAAGTTACCCATATTAACTTAAATACAAATACAGGAGAAGGAGTTCAAACATGACAATTTTCACCAGGATCGGAAGCAGAACAGGATGACTCAGAACAATGGTCACAACGAATGGAGGACCACCAACAAAAGGAGGGGGCACAAAAGGTAATGCAAATTTATGAAAGTGAAGTACTTTTTAATAACTTTGACTTTGAAAATACCAGTTTGCAAACTAGTGCATATGAATCTAACTCACTGCACTTACCACATGAAAATGTGGATGCAACAGGGGATTTCAAAATCTTTAATTTCTCGTACTTTGTTATTCAGCCTGAGTTGGTGAATGTTCTGTCTAAATGATTGTCATTTGTACCAGCTAAAAAGATGGACATTCGCAACATACTAATAGACTTGAAACTTTATATGCAAAAACTTAATCTGGGCTTGTTATTTAACCATGGATTACATGACAACATTGATTTTAAAATATTTAGCACATATAACCCACCTCTCCACCCACTGTTAAATATGTTTGAAGTTGTGTCGGAAATTGATCTAAGGGAATTATTGACTAACCACAACAATTTAGCTAAAATTGTGAATCTAAAAGAGAGGCAAGGGCAGAATATGTCCAAGACTGAATGGGACTTATTAAATACTTTGAGGAAAGCAGATGTAAGAATTGTAAAAGCAGATAAGGGGGGCTGCATTGGTGTTTTTCAACCGTAGTGACTACATACGGAGAATGGAAAACATGTTACATTCAGTTACTTATACACAAGTATCACTAAATGAGTTGAATTAAGCATACAAACATATAAGGATTTTCATTAACGACCTGTTTATTGATAACAGGATAGATTTCTATTTAACTAATTATTTGACCATGGTCTCCCCTAAAACACCTGTAATCTTCGGGGTCCAAAAAATCCATAAATGCCTAAATAATCTTCCTTTACGGCCAATTGTGGATGAAAGAGATTCGATGACCTATCCCTTAGCAAAATATGTCGATGGCCTATTGAAAAAATATGTGGCAAAGGAGCGATATATTTGCAAGGATTCATGGTCATTTTTAGATGCAATTAATAAACAAGCCTTTGACTTGAATTACAATTTTGCAACTATTGATGTCAAAGACTTGTATACTGTAATTCCACAAGATGTAGAAATCGAATGGCTGGAACTGCTACTAGTTAAAAGGGGAGCGACAGCAGCAGAAATAGGCTTAATAGCTGAGCTTATGGACATAATTCTATCTAACAACTTCTTCTAGTTTAATGGTCAAATTTATTTGCAAAATAGCGGAGTGGCAATGGGATCCCCAGTAGGCGATAGTTTTGCTAATCTTGTTATGGCCTTTTGGGAGGACCAGTTTGTGCACAGCATAAGTAATGCTTTTAGGAGCGAGATTGTCTTTTACACTAGGTATTTGGACGATATCTTCTTGATTTTCAAAGGGGATAAACATACATTTAAGGAATTTATGAACTATTGTAACAGCACAACAGACTTTTTGTCATTTACATATACATTCCACAAGGATACAATAGCGTTTCTTGATGTTGAGTTAAGGAAAGATGCGTCCAATAACAGATACCTAGCTAAAATACATCATAAGGAGACTTATTGTAACTCTTATCTTCACTACAGTAGTGCCCATGCCCAATATCAAAAAAGGTCCATAATAAAAGCACAACTAGTTAGAGCCGCCAGAATATGTACTACTACCACTGATTTTGAAAGTGAATGTAGACTACTAGTTCAAATGTTTACTAATAGAGGATATCCAAAACATATAGTGAAAAACTTACTGAAGGAAGTCCAAAACAAAAGGGCAAATGGTTATTTTAAAGCCATTTTAAACAACATGGGCCAAAGTGTAATTATGAATAACAAGCCACTCAGTGAAAATAGCGATAGCCCAAGTTTGGACTACAACCATGCCTTAATTACTACATTAGCGATAGCCCAAGTTTGGACTACAACCATGCCTTTATTACTACATTAGTGATAGCCCAAGTTTGGACTACAACCATGCCTTTATTACTACATTAGTGATAGCCCAAGTTTGGACTACAACCATGCCTTTATTACTACATTAGGGATAGCCCAAGTTTGGACTACAACCATGCCTTTATTACTACATTAGTGATAGCCCAAGTTTGGACTACAACCATGCCTTTATTACTACATTAGTGATAGCCCAAGTTTGGACTACAACCATGCCTTTATTACTACATTAGTGATAGCCCAAGTTTGGACTACAACCATGCCTTTATTACTACATTAGTGATAGCCCAAGTTTGGACTACAACCATGCCTTTATTACTACATTAGTGATAGCCCAAGTTTGGACTACAACCATGCCTTTATTACTACATTAGTGATAGCCCAAGTTTGGACTACAATCATGTCTTTATTACTACATTAACGATAGCTCAAGTTTGGACTACAACCATGCCTTTATTACTACATTAGCGATAGCCCAAGTTTGGACTACAACCATGCCTTTATTACTACATTAGCGATAGCCCAAGTTTGGACTACAACCATGCCTTTATTACTACATTAGTGATAGCCCAAGTTTGGACTACAACCATGCCTTTATTACTACATTAGTGATAGCCCAAGTTTGGACTACAACCATGCCTTTATTACTACATTAGTGATAGCCCAAGTTTGGACTACAACCATGCCTTTATTACTACATTAGTGATAGCCCAAGTTTGGACTACAACCATGCCTTTATTACTACATTAGTGATAGCCCAAGTTTGGACTACAACCATGCCTTTATTACTACATTTAGTTTAGATGCAGATAACATCAAACATATTCTGCAAAAACACTGGCGCATTTTCCAGTTTGACAAAGACCTCATTAAATTAGGAAAATGCCCTAGGGTGATATATAGGAGGGATACCACATTGAAGAATCTGTTAGAATTACCCTCACCTAGGACTACACGTACCCCGGAGATGTATAAATGTGAGTCTTGCTCACATTGTAGATACATGCAAACAGGTAGCAAGTTTAACATCCTTGATGTTGACTTTACAAGTAAGGGGAGATTTAACTGCAATTCTGCTATGGTGGTATACTTAGCCTCCTGCCAGTCTTGCATGGCGTTCTACATTGGCAAGACCAAGCGCAAACTTAAAGAAAGGATGTATGAGCACACTTACAACATCAGAAAAGTTAAAACTGAAAATGCTCTGGCGAAACATGTAGCAGAAAATCCTGGCCATTCATTTATATTCAGGGCCATTGACCAAGTGGAACTTGATATTAGGGTGGGCCTTTGGAATACAAGCTTGAACTAAAAGAATTACCTTGGCAGTTAAAGACAAGGTCTTACACTCTACCCAGTCTGAACGAAATATGCTCCCTTGGTTGTGTATTGAAATCGAGAAGCCTTAAACGTTAACAACAAGTAGGGAACATGGTAACCATTACCTATTTTTTATGTTTTGTTTTTTTTTTTATGTTTTGGTTTTTTATGAGTTTATAAAAAAATATATACAATATAAATAATTTTGGTTGAAAGATATCAAATGCTTATGCAAAGTTACTTTGTGTTATGAATGTAATTAATATAACCTATCTTCCGTAACATAATGGTAAATATAGCTTTAAATAATTAATTGGATGTAATATAGGTGATAGGTGGGGAAGGGAGGGATTTAAACATGTGACATTGTTTTAATTTTGTATAAAATGGTTTGTATTATTTGAACCTTTATCTGATGAAGTTGAGTGTATGTTACTTGATGAAAGCGCTAATTTTTTTCTATGTAAACAGTTAAAACTACCATTACATGCCTTCTTTTTGTTTTTTCTAAGTAGCTTGTCTTCTTGAATATGTACATTTGCTGGTTAGTAATGGTAAACACATTCCAGGATTAGTTATAACAGCATGCAAGAGTATTCCCAATAACCCAAAACAACAGATTTGGAATATTTGCATAGCAAACAGAACACATTCATATATGGAACCACAGTGGGCATTACACCGGCATGCAGGTTACATTGATAACAACAGGCCACCAATGATAGTATTTGAACAGGGAACATTAATTGGAATACATTTCAACGTTTGTAGAAAATAGGACACATGTCCCAACAGTAGGTTTGTTGGAAAACATACTAATTCATTTATGTGTTTAGATTATTGGCGAAAATAAGCTGGGGAGAGAGAGAGAGATGTCAATTAACAAATGTAGATTCTTGCAGTGGTCACAGCTTTAATGATCATTGCTCTAATCATTACTCTACAGGTTTTATTGCAACAACCTATGGCCTTGGGTTGGGCAGTGGTATGTTTGTACATAATATATAATTACAGCCTTCTTATAGCTACTTTTTACCTTCTTTCACCTGGAAGACCTGTGGAGGGAATGTTTGTTAATACTACCTGCCTGTTTCTACCCATATTCACATAGTCAGGGTTACATATGTGCACTCATACTGTGTATGTGTGTGCGTGTGTGCATGTGTGTGTGTGTGTGTGTGTGTGTGTGTGTGTGTGTGTGTGTGTGTGTGTGTGTGTGTGTGTGTGTGTGTGTGTGCGCGCGCGTGTGTGCATGTGTGTGTGTGTGTGTGTGTGTGTGTGTGTGTGTGTGTGTGTGTGTGTGTGTGTGTGTGTGTGTGTGTGTGCATGCTACTGCTATACTCTGCCTTGATTTCTATTGGTCACCCTGGTTGTTGATAGCAGGAACTGGTAACTGTGACAGCATGACACTTTTGAACATTTCTTGGGGGAGGCCACGTGGTGTATGTACTTATCTTGCTGTCATTTGCAGCCTTGGGGTTGGACTGTGGGTATTGGACACAGTATAACTACAGCCTTCTTATAGCTACTTTATACCTTTTCTTACCTGGAAGACCTGTGGAGGGAATTTATGTTGACATTACCTGACTGTTTCTACACATATTCACAAAATTCTTTGTTTTTCGGCTTTTCCCGGTCAGGGGTCACCACAGCGGAACTCCCGTCCGCTCATGATTGGCAGTGAATTTTTATGGTGCTGAGTTGCCAGCCCAATGCCCAACCTTCAAAGGAGGCATGCCCATTCACGCTCGTACCTACCTGCATGTCTTTAGTGTCACTCGGCCGCAGGGAGGACATGCAGACTCCACACAGAAGGCGCTCCAGCTGAGAATCGAATGGGAGAACCTCTTGCTGTGAGGTGACAACGCTAACCGCTGCACCACCACGATATGCACATATTCACAAAATCCTACTTGAAATTATGCATACAGCTGACTACCACTCCCAGGATTTGAACCATGGCTGGCTCTGCTAAAAATACAACAAGTTTGTGTTTCATCAGAATGAGCTATTGCGAAACTGCTGTTGTTTTCTTGAATGTTTTCTAATTCTCTCTTGGTTGTACAATCTGACCTTGTGATTACAACATTCTTATACATACATTCCTATACATACCTTTTGACATAGCACAGTGTGGAAAGCAGTGACTAACACAACATTACTATTTTGATATCAGATCTTGGTGCATGAAACATTTCAAGTCATACAATACCAGAGTAACACAACCAGTCTGAGGTTTTCACTTTTATTGACAAGTACTTACACTTTTATTGATATGTAACCAGTATGTCACTATTACTTTTCTACAGGCTTCTTCAGTCATTAAAAACCACACCCATTTTTAAATACTGTGGGGTGACATTCTACTACTTTTTTTTTCTTTGCCCTACATAATACCAGATAGATTGTTACTCACCAGCCTTGCAGTGCAGCCTTAGCCTGCTGGTGTGGGCTTCCAAGTTCACAGCCCTCTCATCTGCAGCTGTACAGGAGATAAGAGAATAAAATTATGCATACCTATCCATTACATACACAGTCTGGACTTTGGAGAACACTTATTTTGACTAATACTTACACACGGCTGGAGCATTCCCCGCCCACGCATCTTGGACCCACTGGTCCAAAAGGTCCCTCTTTCTCTGCTTCAAGTCAACAAAGTGGTGCCGGACCTGCTCATCAGACTGAGAGATGCCAGTGGTAGTGGTGAGATCTCAGGCAAGATGGTCCCAGGCCTCCCCTTTTTATTGGGGGCCCTGCTACTGGTCCTGCAGCAGTCACCCTTCATGGTCTTTAATGAGGAGTCCGACAATGACCCTGGACTCCTGAATGCCCCAGTGCTGTGTCCGAAAGCACACACCTTCACCTACACCAGCCATAGTGCCTAAACTGGGGAGCTACAACTGGTTATGAGCTGTATTCCCGCCTGCAAGGTTTAAATAGGGCTAATTACCCACCCTTTTGATTGGACAGTTTGGAAACTGCTGAGCTAAGCTAAGCACTGGTTAAACCTGCTTAGCTAAGATAACTATTGCTTAAAGGGATAGATGCTTAGCCCTGTTTACCATTGTGCAAGTCTGCTTAGCTACACTAACTCTTGCTTAAACTTTAAATTTCACTGACACCTCACATTTGGAGCTGCTACACTACCCTGGTTAACATATGCATAATATTCACTGCCTATTCATAAAAAAATACCTTTTAGTTGTGTTTCACTTATGAAAATGTATAGACTGCTGTGGGGTTTAAACTACGAGTGATTGCATGCTAAGCGAACACTCTAACCACTACACTATTTCACTTTCACTATTGAGATTGTATATTTCTATTTATCTTCTTTTGATGTTTGAACTCTGCTATGCATAGCTGCATGATGGGCACACCCGCTCAGCTACAGTTAAACTTTATTGGTTTAATAAAAAAAGATTTTAAGGATTTGAATGAGATTTAACTTTTTCTCACTTTAGGAGTATGACTGCCGTAATGGGGGAACAAGGGGACAACACTAGGGACAATTTTAGCAGTTTAGAAGTGCATGGGATAATGGATTTTTGTGTTAGCATGTATTTTGTGAGGTGTATGTGTTTCTACTGTTATTTTATTTCTTCATTTAACATTTGTTGACTGGGTAGGTCTGACTAGGACGGGAAGCCTATTTTCACCAGATGCCTGGGGTGACATGCTCCAGATGCATGTCTCTGGCATGCATTCTGTGTATATATTACACAGTTGTGCAGTATGTCCACAGACAACTGTGTTTTTGCTTTTAAAAGTGCCATAATGGCACTTTCTGAGTGAAGGGGGCATGTTACATGTGCAGCCACTGCTGTAACGTGCTCTCTGCACTCATTCATGGATCGTGTCCGTGTAGGTGTTACAGCAGCGCGCCTTCAAGAATATGCAAGGCGTGCTGCTGTGCTGCACGGACATGATCCATTCCCTGTAAGAATTGTTTATTCTTGCATGGAACTTTACTGAAAACCAGGGCAGATCTAGCTTGTAATGAGTAATAAAGATATGAGGGGAAGCCCAGGTAGCTGCTGCACAAATTTCATCAATAGAAGCTCTAGAATGAAAAACTGCAGAAGCAGATACTGCTCTAGTTGAATATGCTTTGACAGGTCCCGGTAATTGCACCTTCTTGTTATAAATGAAAGTTATACAGTCTTTAAGCCATTTTGATAAGGTAGTCCCCCTGGACTATGATGTTTGCTGATGACATTGTGATCTGTAGTGAGAGTAAGGAACAGGTGGAGGAGACCATGGAGAGGTGGAGATATGCTCTAGAGAGAAGAGAAATGAAGGTCAGCAGGACGAAGACAGAATATATGTGTGTGACTGAGAGGGAGGATAGAGGAATGGTGAGGATGCAGGGAGTAGAGGTGGCAAAGGTGGATGAGTTTAAATACTTGGGATTAACAGTTCAGAGTAATGATGAGTGTGGAAGAGAGGTGAAGAAGAGAGTACAGGCAGGATGGAGTGGGTGGAGAAGAGTGTCAGGAGTGATTTGTGACAGACGAGTACCAGTAAAAATGAAAGGGAAGGTCTACAAGAGGGTAGTGAGACCAGCTGTGTTATATGGGTTGGAGACAGTGGCATTGACAAAAAGGCAGGAGTCAGAGCTTGACATGGCAGAGATGAAGATATTAAGATTTGCACTGGGTGTGACAAGGATGGACAGGATTATGAATAAGTATATTCGAGGGTCAGCCCAGGATGGAAGGTTTAGAGACAAAGCCAGAGAGGCAAGATTACATTGGTTTGGACATGTGCTGAGGATGGATGCAGAGTATATTGGGGAAAAGATGCTAAGGATGAAGCTGCCAGGTAATAGGAAAAGAGGAAGGCCTAAGATAAGGTATATGGATGTGGTGAGGAGGACATGTAGGTGGTTGGTGTGACAGAGCAAGATGCAGAGGCAGGAAGAAATGGAAACAGTTGATCTGCTGTGGCGACCCCTGATGGGAGCAGCCGAAAGAAGAAGAAGAACTTTAAAAACAGACTTTTCCATAGAAGCAGAAGAACTGGCCTGATTTTCTGATTTCCTTTGTTCTGTGAAGGTAAATATGTAATTGTCTATTTACATCTAGTAAATGAAGACAATATTCACCCTTGTTAGAAAAGCTAGGATAGAAGACTGTGAGTTAAATAATCTGATTGATACTGGCTTCTGACCCTACCGTAAGTAGAAAGGATGGACTTGTTCTTAAAGAAACCCTGCCTTTGTGAAAAATAATGTATGGAGGCTTGCAAGATAATGCCTGAATCTCAGAAATCCTTCTTGTAGAAGTAATAGCTATCAGCAATAAAATAAAAACGTCAGATCACAAGTCACTGCAGGGTCAAAAGGGGGACTAACTACTGACTGAAGTATGAGATTCCAGTCCCAAGGAGCAGAGGGATCTTTATATGGGGGTCTGAACATTGAAGTTCCTTTGTGAAGGGCTTTGAAGAGTTTATGGGACATTAGAGATGAGTCATTCAAACCATTATGAAAATTTGAAATTGCAGCTAGAAGCACTTGTATGGTCGAGACAGAAGCTCCTGCTTCAAAAAGTAATGTTATGAACTCCACGATCTTATTGACTGCTGCTGAAAAAGGATCAAGATTCATCTGCAAAGCCCAGTTTGAAAACTTTTGCCACTTACTGAAGTATAACTTTCTAGTCAAAGGTCTGTGGAAAGCTAGAACAATTCTTTGAACTGGGGAAGTAAGAGTTGCATGCCTGGAAATCACTGAAACTGGAAAAGCCATGCAGTGAGCTTGAGACTGGGCAGATTCAAATTAATTGGTCCGTCTGAATGGGACAAAAAGTCTGGATCCTGGTCCAGTGTCCAATGTTTCCAAATTAGGTGAGGCCAAAGAAAGGGAAACCAGACCTGATGCAGCCAGAATGGGACAATGAGAATTATTTTGTTCTTTGACCTGTAGGCTTTCTTTAGAAACTGAGATATGAAAGGAAATGGGGGAAAGGCATACAACAGACCAGGGGGCCAATCATGGAGAACAGTGTCCCTCAGTGACTCCCCTGGAGGAAACAATAGGACAAAGCAAAACAAAAGAACAAGGTTCCCAAAGACTTTGGTGGTCATAGAGCTGGAGATGCTAATAAATGTTAGTGATCTGACTAAACAGCCCATTAAAATACACATGGACTGAAGCTTCAAAAGATTAGGTACTACTGGAATGGATGGAAGTCGGCAATAGATAGAGAGATAGATCAACAGATAGACACACAGACAGATGAGTATGACAAGAAGGTAGAGATGTTTTTGTTAGTCGATAATATTTGCTCATTTGATAATGTATTTTTAAATGTCAGTACCAATTGTAGGACATTATGAATCTGATATGGTAAAAGGCACTGAAAAAAATTCATTACAGGCAAAGACAGAATATTTGTCTAAGTTGTAAGGGCTTCATTAAAAGCAGAGAAAGTGGATAAAGGCATATAGAGATATTAGTAATTATTATGTATATAGATAGATGTATTTTCATGGGTGAGTGGTATGGTTTCATTCTGTGACAGCAGTTAAGACAAGGCACATATGTGTGCATAAAGGAGGAGGGGTTTGACATGGTATGAAAGGGAATCAGGAGTTGAAATAAAGGAGGAGGGGTTTGACATGGTATGAAAGGGAATCAGGAGTTGAAGGTAGGAAGGCACATGAGAATGGAAAGAAGGGATTAGCAGAAAAGTTTAGGTATCCAGGAGGAACAGTCTTTACAGACAAGGGCCATGACAGCAGTGGGGAATACGTAAGAAAAAGGAGGGAAATGAGTGACTGGTAAAGTGTAAGCAACAAAACAAAGGCAGTGGGATACTGAGAGAGGAAACTCTATCTCTGTTTAAAAGTAGAAGGAAGTGGTCTGAATATAGGATGGGTCACGCACAGGAGTACCCAGTAATGCTAGTTCCAGCCCTAGGATAGGGAGAAGAAGGAAAGGGGTGAGTGGAACAGGGGTAGAACCAATGGGGTAAGAAGACAAGATGGAGTTAAATAGGGTTAAGTGTTATGAAATGGAATGTGTAGACATAGGGGTACAATAAAGTGAGAAGAGTGATGAGGAATACCGGCAGAGAGGAATGAGATTTACCGATGTTCCAGAAGATGTTACAGTAACGATGGCTTTACCTACTGTGTTCTAAACGGTGCTGCAGCTGACGGTAGGGTCTGGTGATGAATGGTAAAAGATGTGCAGGAGGTATGGTGTAGTCTTACATACAGAAAAGTGAAACAAGAAGGGAAGGGATAATTAAGGGTGGAGAAGTGGGAGAGGAAACCTGAATGTTGAGGGTGCAAGTATGCAACCTCTAACCATTACTTTTCCTTTGAACATTATTTAGTGATATCCTGAAACTACTATAGCCAACTGCAATTTCAATCTGCCAGAATGTACTAATCATTTCAGAATTTTTAACAAAAGTGGGATTATTGTACTTTCCAAACAGTTTGTTTGCATTTTTCTTCTTTAGAGCATTTCTCCCCAGGTTTCTACAGAAATGGGATAATGCTGGCCCAGCCAGACCATCCCATTAAATAGGATAGAGTAGTAAGGTAGTTAGAAGTCAAGGGAATTTAGAAAATTTGCAGAACGAGGTAGTCAGGTGAGTAGATGAAATAATGGTTTGAAAAGAGAACAGAGATAACTATTTCATGTCATGAGAAAATGAAATTGAAAAGACGGTTAGAAGGGAAGGTGAGTTTGTAGCAATAAAGGAAGAGTTAAGAACGTGAGTGCGGTAGGTCTTATCAACCCTGAAAGCAGATGCATTAAAACACAGGTATACTACATGACCATAACGAGCCTAAAGATCAGCTGCTAAAAGTGCTTAAAGCCAAATGTGCCTTCCATATAAACATTCATAGAAACGTTTGCAGCATTAAAATGTGTCAATAAGGGCAAGCAGTCATATTATTGTAATGCAGATGCTATGTGTTTTACATGTTTATATGAGCAGGCCAGCGAAACTATATTATATTATCCACATTGCCACTTACTTATTAGGACAGAGTTTATGACCAACATTTTATTTACATGTAAGTATAATATCTTACCTTAATTATTTGCTACATCAACTCATCATCCAGTAATACAAAAGAAATTCATGCATGATTTAGTTATGGGTTTCCAGAAGACTCATAATTAATTATTTGAAGTTGTGACTATAACAGTAGTGACCAAATGAGCTACTTTGCAAATGCCATAAATGTTTTCCTCTGGGTTTACTATTTATGTTAACTTTTCCAACCAACACTGAAGTGTTGCCATATTAGACATATGTAATATAGCAACTTCCAAAATGCAGGAACACATAGGAAGCACTCCTGGTCATGACTGCAAAGTGTACAAAACGTCATCATTTTTCAGCTCAGGTTTGGAACTTTAAAACTGATGTTTAGGACCTCCAGATAAGTAAAGTCCCAGAAGTTGTGGTTATATTCTAACTGCAGTAACTGCAATGATTAAGGACACTGACAAGGCGATGGCTTCACTACAAGAGCTATTACAATTTTGAATGTGGTTCTCACTTCTAAGAGCTTAATGATATATGTCAAAGAGGTGGGTGTACCATTAGGTATTTCAGATCACTCAATTATTAGCTGTTCGGTTTGAGAAGTATGATTTTAGGAAAGAACACTAATATAATTTGTGCCAGCTAGTACATTAATATGGCCACAAATGAGGACTTTCTAAACTGAAACTAGAAAAAGACATTTGGAGTTTAAATCTTATGGACATGTGGGTGATTCTCTATAGTAAAACATAGAACTTGCTAGACAAATATACCTCCTCTGTTAAAAAGGGAAAAAAGTTAACATTGGGAATGCACTTTGGTTAACTATTGAGGTTAAAAAAGTATTAGAATAAATAATAAATCCTGGAAGAGGATGAGACAGAACCTGACAAGATATAGGAAGAGTAATAAGACAATGAGGGCTATTATCAGAACAGAAAAATACATAATAACAGGGTGGATAACTATGTTCACGATAACAAGAAAAGCTTCTTGATGTATGTAACTCAGTGTAGGAAAAGAAAATTTGATAAAATTGCTTTAAAATAGGTGGTATGAACACCTCATGCCCGAAGATTATAACAGAGTGTTCTGCAAATACTTTTTCACAGATTTGTCTCTCTGACTTGAGTAGTAAACTGAGGAATATCAGCTCCTTGAAAAGTCTATTTGGTTTGATAATGGACACCTTTACCAGGGTTAGGGAGTATACTTCACCTGGACTAGATGAAATGATGAAAGCAACGGGTAGCTTGTGGGTAAAATCAAAGATAGAATATTAAAAATACTGGCATACCTGTTTCAGCAGTGCTTGGAGACTGATTATGCATCTCCACAATACAAAAGTCAAATATTAGTCCAAGTCATAAGGGGGAGAGTCTTCAAATGTGGAAAATGATAGATTATTAAGCCTTAAAAGTATTATAAAGAAGTGCTCTCAGAGAATATTATTAAGAATTATAGAATTCTTAGAAGGTTTGCACTATGGTGCCATATAAGCACATAGGTATATACTAGGCTAATGACCACCTGAGCCTTTATAAACCTAGCTATGCAACCCAAATGTATCCCACCAGTTATTGTGCCTTAGAGGTTATTATAAGCAGGTATATATCAGTATGTCATGATTTAGCATCTGCCTTTGTCCATCAAAACCATAGGTGTCAGATAGGGGTGAATTTCCAATTTATCATCCACTGGTCCAGGTTGTATATGAATAAGTATAGGGTAGTGTTTTATCAATGAGGTAGTTTCCCTTAGCCAACTTCCCAAAATAACTATTATGCATTTTTTGACAATGAGTTTTAAGTGCTTTGGCATACATCAGTCATTTAAATCTTCCTGTAAGATGTTAGTATCTTGGGGGGGGGGGTCTGTGATTGCTCTTAGCTTGCAATCATCTACAAACAAGGTGAGCCAGAGGCCCTTGACATTTACATTGACTTCCAAAAAACAGAGGACAAAGAAGAACAGATCCAACTCAGAGCCCTGGGGAACTCCACTGGTCAACTGTTCACCACCCACTTTGTGGAGGTGATCTCTCCAATCCTAACTTTCTTTGCCCTGTCTGTAAGTCAGATGGCTATACAGAGAGTTACACAGGGGTTTATGCCTAATTTCATGGGTTTGTTTACAGTGGTAGAGTGGAGTATTGTATCAAATGCTTTAGCTAGGCAAGGTAGGCCAAGGTAGGCAGTATACACCATTTTGCCTTCATCTGTTGCCTTTGTGACCTTTTCAAAAAAGTCCACAACAGCTTAAGCAGACATGACATGCTTTTGACAGAACCAAACTGGGTTAAGCTTAGAGTCTGAAGGTTTTCTATGTCATTGTGAATCATTTCCATGATACTTCTTTCCATGGCTTTGCATATGGAAATAGTCAGACTAATGGGTCTGTAGTTCCCTGAATTCATTGATGATCTGCTCTTGTGCTGAAGGATGACCATTACAGTCCTCCATTCACATGGTACAAAGCCAGTGCCAAGGCTATTACTGAATAGTAAATCCAGTGGTCATGATAGGTCATATTTCAAGCTATTTCAAGGGCATCCTGGGATATTATCAAAGCTCATCAAAACTGTATTCTTAGCCTTATCATGGTATCTAAGACCTACTCCCTACTGAAAGTTGGAGGGGTTATGTTAGGTGGTATTTCCTGAGCAGTGGCTGGGGGGTGAAAGGAGGGTAAAGTTGGAGCTGAATTTGTCAGCCTTCTGGATATACCTCCCAGTTCTGCGAAGATGGTTCCATTTACCAACATTCAGCACACAGCTACCTTTGAGATTTTGGATATAGCTAAATAAGGCCTTAGAATCGTCCTTGGCCTGGGCCAATATCTTTACCTCAAAATTTGCTTTGTTGGACTTATTAGTCCTCTTAGTTGCTTATTCAGTTTGATGAGAGATTCTTTAATCTTTTTTGATGTTACATGTCATAATTTTAGCTATGACATTTTTTCTTTTGTTGCACAACTTATTTAACTTTAAATTTCACCAGTTTGGTTTGGTTTTTTAGTTAGTTTTGAACTTACTTCTGGTAGGCACAGCAACCTTTATGTAGTCATTGGCATGGTTGTACATAGCTTCAGTGAATAATTCCACATAGGCTGCTGTGTTGTCTGGGTTTGAAGGGGCTTGAAATATTGATAGGTTATTACTAATAAAATTAGAGATAAAAGATAATATGCCTTGGAGTAATTTCTAACTGTTACAGGGTTTTTTGGGGTTACAGGATTGATTCTTATTTCAGAAGAGGCTTTTGTGTGGCCTGGCCTTACCAGAGAGGACACAACATGGGGGGAGTGCACTGTTCTCCCATACTGGTGAGTACCAGGTCCAATATGTTTGAATCTCTAGTAGGCATATGCACTAACTGGGTTAAAAAAAATCTAGGAATCTGTATGCCTGAAATGTTGAGGTCATGTTGGATTCTCATTTTATGCAGGATAATTATAGTCCCCCATGAGTATTGTATTTCATTGAATGGTGAGTGTTTTCGACAGGTGTAAGTATGAGCTATTGGTTTCATGGGAAAGTGAGGGTGACCTATAGCTTGCTAGAATATGGTATGAAACTTTGTCTATGGTAATCTGGACATGGAGGAACTCCATTGCATCACCCTGTTTAACCAGCATAGAGGTATGCCTGCTATTGATGTAGACTGAGGCACCTCCACCTTTTGTCCCTGTCTGTGCAGTTACTTGTTTAAGTGTGTGGAATGCACTGAAGCCTTGCACTGCTGGGGTACTCTTTGTGGTTTTAAACCATGCATTGGTAACTGCACAGATGTCCACATTCTCCAAGGTGAAGACAGCTTGGAAAGAGTGGAGCTCCTTGTTTACACTTCTAGCATTGAGCAGTAACATTTTTAGATTTCCTGGGGTAGAATTTGCTATGTTGGAATGTTTGTCAATTTAGCATTGCCTAAAAAAAGGTTCTATGGGGGAGGACAATGTTTTAGACACTATTTGAAAACCTACTGGGGACATATGCAGACCATCCTTGGTAAAGCAATGTGGTTTGTTAACCAGGTACTCCCATGCTTGACAAATATTGTAACCCCTAAAATGACACCAAAAACTAAGCCAATTATTAAAATCAATCATGTTCTATTTGCAGTGTGGTATCATCCTTGGTGGAGGCACAATGTTGCTCAATGTAGGCACATACTACCTATGACTCATAGTCTGAGAGCTCCATAGTGTCTTTTTTCATACAATCTAAGGAGGTACATCTCAGATCATTTACACCTAAATGGTCCATGACTGAATCATACACCTGTGGTGCAATGACTTGAATGCATGAGTGACCTGGTGGATCCTGGCCCCAGAAAGGCGACTGACAGTTATTTTTTTCCTTGTTCAGCTTGTGAGGTATCACTATGCTGTACAGTGGAATCTCCTATCACTAGAGTCCTCGGTAACGTATTGGCTTGCCTTGTTGGCTTGGTAGTTGAGGCTGCACTTGGTGTGGCTATACATATAGTGTTAGATGTTGCTTCTGTTGACTGCTTTAGAGTTTGCTGAGAATAGTTTTTGCAGACAGAATGTCTGAGAGATCTTTGAGGTTTGGGAATATTTTAGCTAAGTGTCTCTGCATACATTGGTCTATGTGTGTGGTATGTGCTATGTGTGGTGAGTGTAGCATGTGTGTCTCTGAGAACCAGATTGTTATTATGAGTGTTTGAATGTGAGAGTTTTGCCTCTAGAGATATTGTGTATAAACATCTATTGCATATTGTATTTAGTTCCTTGAGGATTAAACGGTTGTCAGTGAACATTAGACAATTGTTACATTGTCTCAATATTCCCATAAACACCAAACTGGTTGCGGAGAAAATGGAAAAGAGTATATCCATGATGCAGGGTCTTTTATTGCGTGAGCTACTAGGGTGTGGTGCATGAGGGATTAATTGTGGTCTGACTAAGGGTGCTTTGTGACTAGAGACTAGACTAGGCTATATAATACTAAATTCCAGGGGACAGTGTTCCTCAGCATACAAACTAGCTGCTCTGTGCTACTCAACATGCAGAGTAGATGGTCTACACTCACAGGGTTATGGGTACAGTTACATCAGTAATTTTATAGGGTGGTGTCTGCATCTATACAGGACACTACTATCCACTACTGCACGATGAGCAGTTGGTGTGCAAATGCACCAAATTTACATAGATACATAAAACACAGGAAACTGGTTTCTAAACCCTCTGGCCAATATGTCAACTGCATTTACAGCTTTCTTATGTGTTTCAAAAATCAGATAATCCAGGCTACCACCTACTATCACTAGACAAAGTATCACAATCTTCTTAATGTAAAAACACCAACAAATTATTGCTTGAGACCATAATGCTACCAGAAAAACAACGTAAAAAAACAAAATGGACAAGGCTATTTCAAGTATTAGAGACCTTTAAATTGTTTAAAGTTTAAATTCAACAAATAAAATGAAAGTAAAGGAATGGCACTATAAAACCATTAGCTAAATTGCAAAATAATAAAATAAATCTCTTATTTGTCAAGGATGGAGCAGGATTAACTCATGACCTTCTCAGAGTGTGGCAAGGGCACAAATCAGATTACCATAAAAAGCAGAGACACAGCATTTGCATTTTAAACTCACAACAGGAAATGTGTGGTAGGGTTGCAGAAAAAATCAAGTAGAAAGAAGCAGACTAACTAGAAAGGGATCCAATCAAATAAAACCAATATTGGAGTTCTAGTTCGTTGAGCAAGAAGTCAATGATCCCCGGTGGGTTAGAATTTCAGAAATTTTAGCTTAATGTCTGACTGTAAGCTGGGCCAGACAAAGAACATGGAAAAACATTCACAGTTGAATGTATTCAAAAAAAAAAAAAAAACAAAAAAAATTAATTCTCTACTAATTGTTTGTTCTAACAGATGCATCATATGCTGTGTAAGTTTTCATTTTTTTACTACTTAAATGATGTAACACCTAAATTGTTCTTAAGAATTGATTAGAACTGTATAAATGCTAATAGTGTTAACATGGAGCTTTTCTCCCTGGGCCTCCGCTGAAAATGGACCTGTGTCCAGTCGGACCCTCCCGGTTAACAAATGTAAAATAAAATAAATAAACAAAAAGTAAACAGAAAGGCACTAGAATGTAACTTTAAGCAGGTAAATTATAAACAGAATTTAAGACTCTTAACAGAAAACATGGCATGTAAACAGCTGTAAAAACAATAAACCACCAATCCTGGAGCAGAATTCACAATACTGCCACTATTGCAATCCCACCACAGACTAAGGTACCAGACTATATAGAAATTAAAGAGTAATGCTGTTTATTGAAAAATGCAGTAATAAATGACTAAATGAGGCTCAAATCTGGCAGTAGTTCACAGTTGTGCCACAACTGCCAATGCCAAGACTAAGACCACAAGCAGGGTTCAAAATACAACAGCTAGCTTTTACAAGTTATTTCTAAGTTTGAAAAAATGCAGTAATAGATGACTAAATGAGGCTCAATTCAATAATTCACAGTTCTGCCACAACTGTGAATGAAACTACATGACCAAGAGCCCAGGCAGGGTTCAAAATATAAACAGCTAGCTTTTAAAAGTAATTTTACTTTTGGAGATAGAATTGCAGTATAATATATAAACAATGTGAAGATCTTATAGGTTCATAGGTTTGCAGTAATAGACAATCATCCTGCAACTGCAAACATACAGATCATTTTTCTGGCTAAAATATGGAAAAAAGCAGAAAAGTACAAGAAAAAGTATCACTGTACAGGTCACTGTATGTACAACTTAAAATATTTAAACAGAGTTTAAATAAATGTTTTATTCTTTCTGTTTGATGAAAAGCTTGTGTCTCACACTTCACGGCTTTCCACATATTTATAGAACACAGATTTACTCATGAGTATAACTGCAACAAATCTCACTTGTTTTTGTTCAGATGTTGTCAGAGCATTAGATATGAATTTGCTTGTTGGTATAACACCTGTGGATCACACAAAGGCATTAAACTCAGTTTGACACCACGCTATAATAAATATATGTTATTCAATTTTTTATTAATTGGCTGGATGATTAGAATACAAGAGTCTGATTGAAAGGAATGTACTCAAGTGGGATTAATATAGAGAAAGGGGTTCACAAAAGCTCAGTATTAAGACTTTTCCCATTCTACATATATATATCATCATTGCCTAAAGTGCCAGAGGGATGACCATTGTAGTCCTCCCAAAAGTACCAGAGTATTGATCTGCAAAGTTTGCAGATGACGCTAAGGCATCAGATTTTGTTACTGTTTTAAATGGCTGTAGGCATATTTGGATCAGCTGTATTACAAAGACATGCATCTGGAGCATTTTTCCTTGGGCCTCCACTGAAAATTGACTTGTTCCAAGTCAGACTTTCCCAGTAAACAAATAAATAACTAAATAAATAAATACCTGGGGCATTACGAATGATGCTTTCTTTAATGAGAAAAAAGTGCAGATTAATTTACATGGCTGCTGAAAACTCAGAGTACCCATATAGTCTATCTTAATAACTGCATTATCAAAGTAAGTGATGAAGCTGAAGACTTAGAAATAATATTTGAAACAGATTTAAAGTTTACAGGACAAGGGGGAAGAGTGGGAAAGAAAAAGAGTGTAACAACTAAAACAATACTGAAAACCATATCATCAAAGAGTGAAATGTCATTATTCCCATTTTTAAAAGCAGAATTAGGCCAGCCATGTAGGTACACTTTTTTTGAACAGATAGATATAGATATATAGATATTCATATAGATATACACATAGATATGCATATACCTATACATATCTAGCAAAATAGATATAAATAAACTGAAAAAGTTCAGGGGTATTATACCAAGAAAACAAAGGTACTAAGAAATATTATATATATATGAAGATAGGTTAAGGGCACTAAAACCATTTTCAGCAATCTATAGGCTGTTAAGGCTATTAAGAAGACACCTTACATGGGTTTATAAAAGTTCAGTGAATGGACCTTTAGAATGTACTTTGGGGATTAAATTTATTAAACAAATAATACTTGAAGCAGCTATATTTTGATGGACAGAGAGAAAATGTCAAAAAGCTATGTAGGAATTGTTTCCAAGTTAAGTTTTTGAGAAGACAGAATAAATTATCAATGGAATTAAGACATTCAGATACATTTGTCGATATTTAAAAATAAGACCAGTCTTTGGTATCAGGAGAATATCTATTGAATCTACTCTCCATTGAAGTTTAAGCTAATGATATCTTATGACATTCAAGACCATTATTAACATTGCAACATTGTAACTGTATAAGAGTCTCCAGCCAAAGACTACTGAGTGTTGCCGAAGGAACTGAGAAAAGCCATATTCATAGGATCATAGGAGGTTACTAGGGTATCGACCTGGAGGTCATTTCAAGCTTAGCCATTTCATCCCACTGTTGATAGCCATTTCATTCCAATGTAATACCAGTGATACTCTAGTCAATACCCCCGCTTGTATTTAGAAATGGCTGCCCATGCCCAAGAGGGATGACAGACAGGTTTAGTACCAACTTGCACAAACCCTTCAAATACATAAAGCTATGATTCAATAGGGCTATAAGGTTATGAGGAGGAAGCATTATTTGAAGAATTACAGGAGATATATCTATATTTGCTAATATTTTTTCTATCTGTTATTAAAAATCTAGAGTTGATGCAGGAGGTCATTGAATTGAAGAGTTTAAAAGTATATCAAGTAGATTATTTTTATTTTTTAATTGCATCTCTGAAAATTACTAAACATTCAAGGTGTATGTTTTTTTATGCATGTCATTGCCACTGTGAAATATTTGTTTTGTAGTAACAACATATTGCTAAGTACATACTCTAGGGGCAGCAGATCACAGGTAATGGTGTGCCAAAAGGTATCCATTCTGTTTACTGACATCACACAAGCAACCTACATCGGTAAGGACATATGAATCTGCAGAGACACCTTCCACAAGCAGACACAGTTGTACTGGCTGAAACCGCTGAGGTGCAAATGAAGATAGAAATCACTTATTTCCTTCAAAATTTGAGAACACAAGCAGCAAAAACCCCTGCCCTGCCACAAATGAGGGAAGACATATAACACAGTCTGTCCCTGTCCCTAGGTTCTGTTTTGAGACTGCTTGGTCCCTCAAAAGTGGCATAAATAAAAAAACACTTGTAGAACACATTGGTTCTAGATCTCCAACCCAGGGCAATGTTGGCAAACCATTCTCCTTCACAGACAGATGTAGACCATTCTTATCACTGCTGCAGATGGACCAGTGGAGAAACCTTCTTGGACAGACTCTGTGATGCTTGGCCACCTTTTTGGATGGTGAAGAGACATTTTCTTCTTTCTCTTCTGGAGTTGTTTTGGCATAGAAGATGAAGAAAAGAGAGATACGTAGGTGGATTATAACATTCCTACATGGTGAAGAAGGCCTCTTTCTTTCTTACCTGGCCATTCGGCCGGTACTGACAGATCTGGTCAAAGTGTACTTCCTACTTAAATTGTCAGTCTAGAATGTTGTTCACACCTGAAGGAAAGCAAGCTCAGCTGTGTAATCTTTTTATGGGATAATTTTTTGCAAGCACATTTCTGAGCTTGCAGCCCATGCCATTCCTTCAGCATTCTCTACATTACAAAGAGTCATGTGAAAGCCCCTTTTGGAAGCCATATATGTTAATTAATTAGATTTTCATTCAGCCCCAATTCAGTGACATCGAAATGTCTTTCCAGAGACTGTTCTACTAGGAGGAACTGGAAAATTAGGTAGATGAGATGAATAGCTGAGAGTCCTGAGTCACCATGCGGCTGCAAAGTACACTGTCCTGACATAACATAATCACATGGCAGATTGCCATTAAAAATTTGATAAAGAAGGAGGTTGGAGTTGTGTTGCTGTGTATGTAGTATACTTGACATTAGCAGTTCTGCCCAGTTAGGGCAATCAAATAATACCCTGGTTTGCAATTTAAACTAGGTGATGGTGATGGTTGCTTTGCTCTAATCTGCATCCCTAACCCAACCTGTTAATGGAGTGATTCCAGATCCAGACTGTAGTAGCAGAGGCATTACAATAAAAGGAAGATCTGAACAGATGCAAAGCAGATGTTAGTAATTTGGAGGGTGCACAACATGGCATAAACAGAATTTAAAGATAAAGTTAAAGTTACAATCATATGTGCAATATATCAAATTCTATTTGGCATTTCATCACTATATAAAGTCTTCCTGGTCCATAACTCTTTATGAATTCCATTGTCTTCTCTTGCGTAATGGATTCTACCATAAGTTTTGCTGTATGTACTTCCAATCAGGGTAGGCCAAAGCCTCTTAGGAAGTTTTTTTTTTCATATCCATTATCTCTATATTGTATTTTGTGTAAGAGTTACAAGTTCCTAACAGTATTTGCAACATATTTTGTGATTATCAATGGCTCTCTAGTAAAACATATCCCATCCTCTTTCTAAAGGCAGGCATGCAGAATTCTTTGCACATTTTGCAACTTCATCCTTATAGCCACTGTTTGCTGATAACTTGAGAAGTTACAAAATACTTATCTTTCTGTGACTGACACAAAAATGGTATTTCTTTCCTAACAATTCCTCTCTGCCCTTGCTAAGCTGTTCCAACTGTTTAATGATTGTCTTATCTCCCTACACTACTGATCTTCCCTCTTCACTTGTAAGTCTTGATTTGATCTTGACTATAGCTGTTCTCCATTTTCTTGGTACAAAACCTGTATGGAGGCTGAGGCTGAACAGTATTGTTAGGGCTGAGGCTAATTCATACTTCATGCTATTTAAGATGCAGTCAGAGATATTGTAAGGACCCAACAAAGCAGTATTTTTAGCTTTTGATAGCACTTTTAGGACTTGATCTTAGATGATAGCTAGAGGCAAGCCAGTTTCAGGCATATCTAGAGGGATGGAGGGTAGCAAGGGGTAAATTTATAAGTCAGTAGGTTCACTATACATACAGTCTCACTATAGGTAACAACATTCACAATCAGCTCAGTACAGTGCAGTAGGTTTGCTGTATCTTCAGTCTCAGGGTAGGTAACATCATTCACAATCAGACCAGTGCGTTACTGAATTGTGTTTTTGAGATTATGAACATAAATAAAAAATGCCATGTGATTGTCTTTGGCTTGGGTAGCTATTTTAATCTTAAACTTAGCTTTGGTGGATTTTATTAAGCTCCTGCATTGTCTGTTAATTTCAGTAACAAATGCTCTAACATTCTAGGAATAAAACTTTATACTTTTAGTCAGAATTATTTTCCTTTTATTATAAAGCTTGTTGATATTATGGTTCCACCATGTGGGTTTGTTTCCAGGATTTGCCCTGCACTTATTCCTACGGGGTATACCTGCATCTATACAGCTGCTTACATGCTGGCATACTTTATCTGTATTCAGTGGAGTTAATTGGGTCTGGTGGGGATTTGAAGCATACCAATGTATCACTTAAGAGTAGGTAGTTTGTCCAAAAGAAATTTCTAAAGGTACCTTAGGTGGAAGGGATCTCTGGTTTCAATTTTATTTCAAAGGAGACTGCTTTATCGTCAGACCTAACAAGTGATGAAGATACACAAGGGACAGCGCAAGTTGCTCCTGTATTAGTAAGGACAATACCCAAGATGTTATTCCCCCCAGTGGAAACTCTGACTAATTGTTCTAAAGCATTTGTATTGATGTAGCTCCCACTGTATTTCATGTAGAAGTAATAGACTGTAGTTTTCCATTATATCACAAGGTGGAGCTCCTTTTCAGGAATATAAAATACAATTTTGAAAGTGAAAGAGGATTCTGGAAGACTAGCTGAAGGAGGGAAGACTGAAACACGTAGCTAAAGGGGAAAAAAATGGGCCTTGCAGCATGACTGGATTTTCTTTTCTAGTGTTTTGGAACAGGGAAGTGAAGTAGCAGATTGTATCTGCCTCTTGCTGAAATCCTGGATATGGTATTTTGTGGAATCAGGAGAGAAGTCTGAAACCAATAGTTTCATGCCTGCTATGATTCAGCAAGGAAAGGAGTTCCCTTGGGCCTAGTACCGAGTAGCCATAGATGATTACCAGAGTTCTGGTAGGTGATTTTCTACTTTTCTCATCAGAGGAACCACAGCGCCTGGTCACGAGGATATTCTCGACGAAGTGGTGAGAGGCTCTGGCCATCATTTTATATTTTTATAAGAGTGTGGTTCCCCCACTTTAATGCTTTGTGGATTACAAATAACTGAGATCCATATGATCTCCAACTTGGGCCCCATCATGCCGGCAGCAAGACTGTAAATAGTCACTGCACAGTAAACAAAGGAAGACTAAGGGTGGTGGACTCTCTATCTTAATTAAAGACAAGCACACCTCCAGACTGGTTTGTCACAATGATGCACTAGAACTACTCCAGGTGCAATTGACAGATGGCAAGACACGTATCCAAGTTATAGCCAGCTATAGACCCAATCCATGACTCAGGACACCCATTCTCCTACCTGGACCTACTTGATTCCATCAAGATACCCCTAACACCCTGATCCTTGATGACGTCAACTACCCCACTATAGACTGGGTGAACTATTCCTGCACTAATGCACTCACCCAATGACTCCTAGACTTCATCAATTCTAGACCTGCTAATCTCATCCTCCACAATGGGAGATAACATTCTGGACTTGTTTCTCACCAACATGGGCGACCACTGCACCACTCCCATAGTAAGTTTTTCCCTGGTGAGATCAGATCATTGGTCTGTCTCATTCAAAGTTTCTATCCCATCCAACACCCTGCCCCCCCCCCCGCCCCCAGCTGTAACCAGATTAAAAAATGTTTCAAAAGCTGACTACAACCTCCTAAGGGAGGGTATCAGTAACTTCACACCCCCCTCAGTGGATGCAGGCAGCTATGTTGAGTAGTACACCAGTGCAGCATACAAGCACCTGTGCAACTGCATGGACTCAGCCATACCCAACAAATCTAAACTCTGTTCTTCAAGGAAACACAAACCTGCCTGATGGACATCATCTATCAACTGGCTTTACAGCAAAAGAAGAAACTGTTGTCCAACAGTAAAAAGAACAAATTTCAAACTGGAAAAATTCCCTTCCAAGCCTCAACAAGCAAATTAGATCACTAGTGAAAATCTTCAAAGCCAATTATGATTTGTAACTAGCCTCCAAGACAAAGGGAAACCACAAAGCATTCTACAGTTATGTCAGGAACCTCCATGGCAAACCCCAGGTATGTTCTGAATTAGTACTTAACAGTACCACTTACACTGATCCTGTTGACTTAGCCAACCTGCTAGCAGATAAGTTCAGCACAAATATTACCTCCCTGCCCCCCCCAAAGGCCCATTTGACATCTCTGAAACTTGCCTTGCACCTCACATCTCCATAGATCAAGTGTTAAAGGCCCTATCCAAGGCAAAGAGCACAGCTTATATGGGACCTGATAGTATCCCATGCCATATTCTGCACCATCTCTAGCAAGAACTAGCTTCACCATTGAGCACTCTATTTACCCACAATCTAAGTACAAGCTCCATTCCAGCAGAGTGGGGAACTGCCATTCTCATCCCCTTGCACAAAGGTGATGCCACTACTGATCCCAGAAACTATTGCCCCATCAGCTTGACAAGTCTGATCTATAAAGCCACAGAGCATACTATTATGATCTCATAAACAAGGATATAGGCAATTTTCAAGTACTTGACCGCACCCCCTTCAGATTCGTCAAGGGCAAATCTTGCCTGTTGTACCTTGTTGACTTCTTTGAGACTGTTACCAAGGCCCTGGATGAGGGAAAGTCAGTACCTACAGCTTACCTTGACTTGGCCAAAGCCTTTGACACAAACCACCACTTAGGCATCATCAAAAAGCTAACACAACCTGGTGTAAATCTCTATCTCATTAGGTGGGTGGCCAACTGGCTCACTGATAGGACCCACAAGGTCAAAATAGGCAACTCCACCTCCAACAGCAGACTTGTCACTAGTGGTGTCCCCAGGGATCTGTCCTTGGATCCCAGCTGTTTGTCATCTACTTCTTAGAGGTCCAGACAAAGACAAAAGGCCTGTGGCTAACCAAGTTTGCAGATGACTGTAAGTCGGGTGCTGTCATTGACTCCTCAAATGATGTTAACATACTGCAAATGACTGGTGCCAAAGTCATGGCCTTAAGTTAAACTCTAAAAAATGTATTATCATACTATATGGCTAAAACACAGCCTGTCTGATTACCACATCAACAGCAACCCCCCCTCCAAGCACACAACCTGTGGTGAGAAGCCTGGGTACACAGGTTGACAACAAGCTCACATTCGACCATCATGTAACGGCAGTGGTCAGAAAAGCCTTTTACTTGACTCATCTCAAAAGGAACAGGATTGCATTCAGAAAAGAGGAGATTATTGTCTCTCTATACTCCTCCCTCATTAGGCCAATAATTGAGTATAATGCCCCATTTGGCATGTACCGCTCCAAACACCTGCACCAACTGGAAAGGACACAGAAATACCTCACAAAGAGAATCCATGGCCTCCAACACCTGTCCAATGTGGACAGGCTCACTCTACTTGGTATCGTACAGATCGCTCAGAGATCTGTGTCTTGCCTGCAAGGTAATCTCAGACCCTGACCTACTAAAGATACCCCATATCCGTAAGTCTAATTCCTCACAAATTACCCACTTGAAAGACCTAAATTTAGTATGCAACATCAACAAAACCTGCTGGAGAGGCAGGTTTGTCTCCCAGAGGCTGCCCCATCTCTAGAAAAGACTTCCCATATACGTCAAACAGAGTACCTCGCTGACCCTCTTCAAGCACAACCTCGATGAGTGGATGGCAACCACAAATTTGTCCCAGGGATTCCACCTGTGCCCCTCACTGACAGGGGCAAACAGGTACTGACTAAGTTTTTTGAGGGGGAATAAACTCTTGGCTAGGCTTTTAAGGGCCCCAGGGCCGTTAGCCTAGAAACCTCCTATGATCGTATGGTCCTATGATACTATATATTATCAAAGAGATATACAACGCACCAAATACATGCCATTCTTCAATTTAGTAACATAGGCATGCATATGAAATTGTGCTGCTGTAATGAGCAAATGCTGAAAACTGTGAATTTTTTCTAGTCTCAAAATAATTTCAGAACATCTCTGTCTCTGTACATGATGTATTTTTATTTCACATCTTCAAGAACAATAACAATGTTAAATACATTTAATACTGTTTCCCTCATAACATTCATTAATGTAGTACATTGGAACTTTAAGGTGTGCTTCTCAGTCAATATACTCACAGTAAGGAATAAATCAGAAAGGTGTCTTTTCAAAATTTCACGTTTTCTATTAATTTTCCTTCCAGGGAAATAACTCTTGCTGACTGTAATTGAGCCATACTTACACCATAAGCTGCAGTTCTATACTTCTGGTCATGTAAGTCATTGCAAGATAATGTAGTTCTTCATTTCTGCACATGGCCTTTTTCACCTCTGGCAAATATCTGGCAGACCTGATACCATGGCACATCATGAGGTTTAATACATACTACAAAGATGCTTAGTATGTAGAATAATGTCTTTTTTTATCATTCAGAAACCGAAGAGCATAACACCTTCTTGAGTCTGTAAAACTTGTAAATTTAAACATTTTTCAAGAAACTGCTAAAACAGGAGCAATGGTATTAGGATGGAATTACCTAAGAGTTTATTTATTTCAATCAAATGCAGAAAATCATTGTTTGTAGGGTGATTGTCTATTGTCTTCCACTGTAACTGAAACTCTTTTTTTCACTGTAGAATAATAGCTCATTTATTTTCTTACTTAGGTCG